>NW_021186377.1:0-722 GCF_002162155.2 Triticum dicoccoides
CCCAAAACGGTGAGTAATAGTCCATGAAACGGGCCAGAATCGGCCAAAACTGCGAGGGTTGATGACCGACACGTAAACGCACCCCAGGGTTCATTATTCGAAGAAATCACTCCGGGACCCCAAAACAATGAGTAATAGTCCATCAAACGGGCCAGAATCGACCAAAACTGCCAGTGTTGATGACCGACACATAAGCGCACCTTGGGGTTCAATAACTAAGGCAATCGCTTCGGGAGCCCAAAACCGTGAGTAATAATCCATGAAAGGGGCAAGAATCGGCCAAAACTGCCAGTGTTGATGACCACACGTAAACGCACTCCGGTGTTCATTAATCGTGGAAATCACTCCCAGACCCCAAAGCAGTGAGTAATAGTCCATAAAACGGGCCAAAATCGGCCAAAACTGACATTGTTGATGACCGACACTTAAGCGCACCTTCAGGTTCAATAACTATGGAAATCGCTTCGGGACCCCAAAATGGTGAGTAATAATCCAAGAAACGGGCCCGAATTGGCCAAAACTGCGAGTGTTGATGACCGACACATAAACGCACCCCAGTGTTCATTAATCGTGGAAATCACTCCGGGACCCCAAAACAGTGAGTAATAGTCCATGAAACGGGCCAGAATCGGCCAAAATTGCCAGTGTTGATGACCGACATGTAAGTGCACCTTGGGGTTCAATAATTGTGGAAATTGCTTCGGGACCCCAAAACGGTGAGT
>NW_021186378.1:0-1072 GCF_002162155.2 Triticum dicoccoides
TCGTGGCCACGGTCGCCGTAGCGCCCAACCGAGCACACCATCGTGCTCCACACCTCACCAGGAGCACGTAGCACGCACCAACACCTCTTCTAACGCCCTGCAACGCCGATTCCGACCGCACCCGAACTCCGGCCGCCGCAGCCGAGCTCGCCGCCGTCAACTCCGGCCACCCCGAGCCCAACCACCACCACCAATAGTCGCGGCTCAACCTCAGCAACACGTAGATGCCTTCCGCCGTCCATTTGGTTGCCGGAATGGCAAAAAGCACTTTCGCCGCCGTCTCGGACCTCGCCGGCGTCAAGTCGCCGGTGGGGTTTGACTTGTCCGACCTGGGGTTTGACCTCCCAGGGTCACTGACGCGTGGGCCCTGTCGGCCAGGTGGTTAGATTAGCGCTAAACTACTGTTAGTCAACCCCCCCTGACACTGATAGTGGGCCCCAGCGCCACTAATCCCTAATTAGGATTAATTTAATCCTGTTTAACCCCCCCTGTCACTGACGTGTGGGCCCCACACGTCAGGTTTGACCTCAGCCAGCCGCAGTTGACCACTGACGTCATGCTGACGTCATGCTGGCGCAATAATTATATTTCTGGATTTAATTTTAATCAGGAAATTCCAGAATATTATTTAAACTTCAAAAATTCATAACTTTTATTCTGTAACTCCAAATTGGACAAATTATATATGAAAAATGATCAGAAAAATCCAATCTACCCATCTGTACTATTTTCATGCATGATCAAACAAGTTAAATTGATGTTTTAAGCAGAACAAGGAAAAGCACTTTTAAAAGGCCATGTTTGAATTTGAAATTTGAATCTTTGATTCAAATTTGTTCAAACCCTTCTGGTTCTAGTTGCATTAGCCCAACACACTCATATTGCCATGTTTCATGCATGCATCATATTGTTGCACATTGTTTGGTGATGCTTGTGTATCGATGTCCTTTGCGACAGGTTCTGTCCCCGAGGAGTACCGTGATTACCCTAACGAAGAACCGTATCAGTGCATCGAACCATCAGGCAAGCAACCAACCATTTGATCATATCGATACAATCCCATGTTCTCGCT
>NW_021186379.1:0-1182 GCF_002162155.2 Triticum dicoccoides
TTAAATAAGGCCACTAAAAAGGATCATTACCCCTTACCTTTTATCGATCAAATGCTAGAAATATTATCCAAATATACACATTTTTTCTTTCTAGATGGTTATTCTAGTTTCTCTCAAATACCTGTGTCAGCCAAGGATCAATCAAAGACTACTTTTACTTGCCCTTTTGGTACTTTTTCTTATAGACGTATGCCTTTTGGTTTATGTAATGCACCTGCTACCTTTCAAAGATGCATGATGGCTATATTCTCTGACTTTCGTGAAAAGATTTGTGAGGTTTTCATGGACAATTTTTCCGTCTATGGATCTTCTTTTGATGATTGCTTGAGCAACCTTGATCGAGTTTTGTAGAGATGTGAAGAAATTAATCTTGTCTTGAATTGGGAAAAGTGCCACTTTGTCAGGACCCCGACTCAATGCCACATCGATCTAGCATGTAACACCTCATATCACTTTGCGGCCTCACGCACGGTATTTCCACGGGTATCGCCTTACCTTTGCCCGGGACCGTTTGCGCCTTTTGGCACACGTATATGACAGTGTCGCTAGCATCCATATGATAAGGAGCCCGGGCTGACATGGCTAGTCGTAAACCCAAAGTGGCACAGACTTACAGGGACAAGCATCCATGACCCAGCATCGAACGTGTCGGTCATTAGCGAGTGAATCCAGGCTGTAGCACTGGGCTAGCAGGACTCCGGTATTCATCGCGTGACATTTCCCCGAAGGGACAGACACAGGAACAAAGAAGGACACATGCCGGCCAGCCTAAGTGTTCCGGAGCAGTAGCAAGCTACCATGGCTCAGTGGAAACACTAGGAGTCATTTCCCGGTAAGAGAGGCTACTAAGGATAAACAACTAGATAGTCAGATCCCACACATACCAAGCATTTCAATAACATACACACAATATGCTCGATATGTGCAAACACAACATGGCATCACAACATGACTCTACGACTCAAGTATTTAATCAATAGGCTCCGAGGAGCGAGATATTACAAACATGGGTCTCATGACCCAACAATCAGAGCATACAAGTCAAAGCACAAACGGAAGCTTAACATGTCTGAGTACAGACAACTATAAATGAAAAAGGCTGAGAAGCCTGACTATCTACCAGATCCTGCCGAGGGCACAAGATCGTAGCTGAGGTAACAAGCTAAACGTCGAAGTCCAAGC
>NW_021186380.1:0-1373 GCF_002162155.2 Triticum dicoccoides
ATATCAGATTTGGTGGCAAATAAACATGCACTTTTCAATTTAATTTCAGAAGCAACACTAGATGGTTTATTATTAGGCTTCATTTGTTGCTCAAATTCTTTTGCCACAATCTGATTTTCACTCTTATTCGTCTCCTGTTTTGCTTTATTAGCTCTATTAATATCATCTTTCAAAATGGAATCAGGAGTCATAGGAAGCAAAGTAATATTTTTATCCTTATGAACAAGAGTATAGTGATTGTTTCTACCATGGTGTACAGAATTTTTATCAAATTGCCATGGTCTACCAAGTAATAAGGAACATGCTTGCATAGGTACCACATCACAATCAACATAATCAGCATATGTAGATATACTAAAATGCACACGAACAGTACGTGTTACCTTAACCTTGCCGCTGTTGTTGAACCATTGGATGTAGTAAGGATGTGGATGTGGTCTTGTGGTGAGAGAAAGCTTCTCGGCCATCTTGATGCTAGCCAAGTTGTTGCGGCTCCCTCCGTCTATGATGACGCGCACAGAACGTTCCTTCACAACTCCCTTGGTATGGAACAAATTGTGCCTCTGATTTTGCTCAGCTTGTGTGATCTGCACACTCAAAACACGTTGAGCAACTAAACATTCATACCTGTCAGCGTCTTCAGGAGCCATGTATTGCGTCTCATTATCAGAATCATCTCCACCATGTTCTTCACGTGTAATAAGAGCCAAAGTCTCCTCATCATAGTCACTAGCGGACTCATATCCACCATCCGCGGTAGCAATCATCACACGCGGAGATTTGCACTCTCTCGCATAATGACCTCCTCCCTTACAACGACGACAAATAATATCACTTGTGTGCCCTGTTGATGCTATGGAAGAAGAAGAACGCTGTGTAGGCCCCGCAGGTGCGCTCTTGGCAGATAATGGTGGTTGTTCCTGTTTTCTTGTATCATGGCTGGAGGTGGCACCTGATGGAGGTGCTGGTGCAGTTGAAGTAGAAGATGCACGTGGTGTCCATGATGAAGGTCGGCCTGCAGAAAAGTTAGTTCGCCCCAATGCTTGTCGATCCTGCACTTCACGTTCAGCTTTACAAGCAAGATGGAATAAACGAGTGATATTAGTATACTCCTTATAGTCTAGAATGGTCTGAATCTCTCTATTTAATCCACCCAGAAAACGTGCAAGCATAGCTTCATTCTCCTCAACAATACCACATCTAATCATGCCAGTTTGTAATTCCTGATAATATTCTTCTACAGAATTTTTTCCTTGTCTTAAACGCTGCAATTTTTGAAGCAATTCACGTTGATAATATGGTGGAACCCAACGCGTACGCATAGCAGTTTTCAAAGCAGCCCAAGTAGTTGGAATAGGATATAATCTACAATG
>NW_021186381.1:0-1611 GCF_002162155.2 Triticum dicoccoides
GGAAATGCATTATTTGAAATTGAATTGCATCTTCTGAATTTGAAATCACAGATATGTTTGCAAATTACTTTGTGAAATACATGTCTTAAGATTGAAATGCATGTTGTGAAATAACGGTTTTACCTTGAGGAATTCAAGTATATAATTATGTGTAAAAATGAAATATTTATTCAATCGAAACATTCTAATGATGGATTTATTTGGGAGAGAGGAGAGATGCTAGATGATTTATTTCGAGAGTACATATGATAGAGGACTTGTGCATGAAAGTGTCTTTCTGCTCCCGAGCTCATTTGAGCTCGGTGAACAGTAAAATCGAGAGAGAAGAGACACGTGGGTGGGCTCCAAAGGCATGCATGAGTTGACATAATACATCAAATGCAGGGGTTATGTGGGATAAAAAATTTCTTTTGCGAGGGATAAATACATCAACGTTCTACTTTTTTTGGTAAACGTTTGCGTTCGGCGCGCCAGCCAAATGCAGCGCTGGTGGAGGGCGAGCCGTGCAATCTATTTTCAATCGTACGCCTCGCGATCCCTCCGTGCTCAATACAGCTAGGCCCACAAATCGTTTTTTCTCTACGCAACCTTATCCTCTTAACCGTTTGTCCTCATCCCTTCCTTCTTCCTCGCAGCAAGCTCCTCTGCGGCTGTCATGGCCGCTACCTCCGGTGACAAGCCAACTCTTCGCAGGCCTCGGCCACGGCCATGACGATGCTGCGGTCCTGACACCCATGGCCGCCGCTGCTGGGGGCGCCGTATCCGGGCAAACCTGCAGGCGAGGTAGTGCAGCCCCCGTGTGCTGCAACCGCTAAAAAAAAGCTTCAAACTCTAGATGAAAAGCTTCAACCAGATATACAAAAAGCTGCGTTCAGTGCCATAGAGGAAAGCTACAACCGTCTACAGAAAATACTACAACCTTCGATGAAAAAAGCTTCAACCGAACGTTAGAGGAAGATTTCACCCAGGCGTTACTCAAAATGAAAAAGTTTCAATCGTTTACAGAAAAGCTTCTACCGTAGAGGGAAAAAGCTTCAACCGGCAGTGAAAAAAGCTACCACCGGCAGTCATTTCTGCTACAACCACCAGCTGTCGTCGCCGGCCACACTTTCGTCGTCTTCCTGGTTGTAGCAAAAATGGCCATTGGTTTGTAGCATTTTCCTCGTGCCGTTTGCAGAAAAACCGTGTATAAAAACTTCAACCGCGAAAAAATATCTTCGAGCGGCACGGAAAAAGCTTCAAGCGGTGTGTGAAAATGCTTCAACCGGTTTGTGAAAAGCTTCAACCTTGGAAAAAGCTTCAACGGTCATGGAAAAAAAGCTTCAACCTGGCATGGCGGTCGACGGCACGGGCGGTGTTGCATCGCCACCGAGCTACAGCCATCGCCACGCGGAGCTGCAACTAGAGAGTGCAGTTGTTGCATGGGTGGAGCTGGGGGACGAGGGCGGCGACCGGTGACAAGGACGGCCGGCGAGGGCGGCGACCGGCGACGAGGGCGCCGCGGTGGTGCTTCAAGCTCGGTCGTTTCTCTCGCGGGGGTGTGGCGAGGCGTCGGGGGCGCTCGAGGGCATTCCAAATTTCATCGCGAGGGTGGGGGAGGGGGGCGACTGC
>NW_021186382.1:0-1110 GCF_002162155.2 Triticum dicoccoides
AACCGGCACTAAAGGGTCTTATGAACCGATGCTATTGCCCGGTTCTGCACTAGTGCTTATGGGATTAGAGAGCGACATGAATCATTGATCACATCAACTGCAGCTTGCCATCCTGGCCATGGATTAGGGTTTGTGGAATTTTTTTGGGGGGAGTCGACGAAAGAGAAGGAGAAGAAGGAAGTGAGGACCTAGAGATCGGAGGCGGAAGATCGGTGGCATACTGCGATTGTTCCAAGGACCGCTCTGGATAAGACGAAGAGCCGACTCTGAGAGGACGAGCTGAAGAATCTAGATCGATGCATGTGTCATGCGTCGAGTAAGACGACGTTTGACCTGTTTTCCTAGTCGATCAGCCAATGGGGCGAAGCCTAAAATGTTGCTCCTTCCATTTTTTCTTTCTCTATGTTTTTATTAAGACGGTCTTGGAGGAGGAGGTATATTAGTCAACAGGGCCCCGCAGCAAGTACCCATCCACGAGGATGAGGTTGCTAGTGTTGAATCCTCTAGATCGGTTAGGCTAGATATTCCGATAGTTCTTACCTTCTGCTTATGGCTCGAGGAGCCACCGGTGCCGACCATGGTGACGGTGACCCGTGATGGCAGAGAGTAGTGGGCGAAGTGGTGGCGGCGCTTCCCATCAGCACTGCCCTAACCCTAGATCGGTAGGGGATTAGGTGGGGCGTACAGCTGTGCGACAAACCTCGTGATGTGAGCCGCCGACCCCCACCTCTTTATATAGTGCAGGTGACTGTGGCCTGTCACCCATAGTGGGTTGAGCGCCCGCGATCAGGGCGCGGATCAAAGGGCCCGGTTTTGGCTTGTTTGGCGAGTTGCCTTTTCCGCCACCGCCCGAGGAAGAGCCGCCCCAGAAATGTTGCTGGGGCGCTGCCCATTCCTCTGCAGTGAGACGAAGGCGACCGGCGGACTAAGAGGCATCATTGAGGTCATAGCGGGACTCGAGGGTACATGCGCGGCACGACCTGGAGGAACTTCTGGACGGCTTTGTGTCCGTCACTGGATTGCCATACTACTCCAGGTCAGCTACCACGCAGGTGAGACGCAACACGAAAGCCTCGATAGACTCGCCGTCCCTGATCATCTCCCAAGAGA
>NW_021186383.1:0-1186 GCF_002162155.2 Triticum dicoccoides
AAAGTTGTCCGGAGTCCCGGATGAGATCCCGGACGTCACGAGGAGTTCTGGAATCGTCCGGAGGTAAAGAATTCTATATAGGAAGTCCAATTTCAGCCACCGGGAAAGTTTCGGGGGTCACCGGTATTGTACCGGGACCACCGGAAGGGTCCCGGGGGTCCGCCGAGTGGGGCCACCTATCCCGGAGGGCCACGTGGGCTGAAAGGGGAAGGGAACCAGCCCCTGGTGGGCTGGTGCGCCCCCCTTGGGCCTCCCCTGCACCTAGGGTCGGAAACCCTAGGGGTGGGGAGCGCCCCACTTGACTTGGGGGGCAAGTCCCCCCTAGGCCGCCGCCCCCCCTTGGAGATGGAATCTCCAGGGCCGGCGCACCCCCTAGGCCCCCTATATAAAGAGGGGGGAGGGAGGGCAGCCGCACCCTAGTCCCTGGCACCTCCCTCTCCCCCCGTACCACCTCTCCCTCCCGCTGAGCTTGGCGAAGCCCTGCCGAGATCGCCGCTGCTTCCACCACCACGCCGTCGTGCTGCTGGATCTCCATCAACCTCTCCTCCCCCCTTGCTGGATCAAGAAGGAGGAGACGTCTTCCCCAGCCGTACGTGTGTTTAACACGGAGGTGTTGTCCATTCAACACTAGGATCATCGGTGATTTGGATCACGACGAGTACGACTTCCTCAACCCCGTTCTCTTGAACGCTTCCACTCGCGATCTACAAGGGTATGTAGATGCACTCCTCTCTCTCGTTGCTAGATGAACTCCATAGATTGATCTTGGTGAAGCGTTGAATTTTTTTTTTCCTGCAGCGTTCCCCAACAGTGGCATCATGTTGTGGGATGAAGCGGCCCAGACTGACCTTACACGTACGCTTACGTGAGACTGGTTCCACCGACTGACATGCACTAGTTGCATAAGGTGGCTAGCGGGTGTCTGTCGCTCCCACTTTAGTCGGATCGGATTCGATGAGAAGGGTCCTTATGAATGGTAAATAGAAATTGGCATATCACGTTGTGGCTTTCACGTAGGTAAGAAACGTTCTTGCTAGAACCCTATTGCAGCCACGTAAAACATGCAACAACAATTAGAGGATGTCTAACTTGTTTTTGCAGCATATGCCTTGTGATGTGATATGGCCAAAAGTTGTGATGAATGATATATATGTGATGTATGAGATCATGTTCTTGTAATAGGAAT
>NW_021186384.1:0-1241 GCF_002162155.2 Triticum dicoccoides
TCGCGTGATCTGGAAATCGAGAACAATGCAACAATTACTGGACTCGGACTAGGACTGGTGGCAGAGATGAATCTGGTGGAACTCGGACTGGTGGCGGAGATGAATCTGGTGGAACACGGACAGGTGGCGGATATATGTTGCAGGTGAACTCGGATTGGCGTGATGGCGGCGGATATGTGGTGGCGTATATGGATTCAGATTGGCGGTGAATATGTGGTGGTGGTATATGGCAACAGCGACGATGATGATGCGGTGGTGATATATGGCAGCGGCGACGTGACAACCTGTGAACAGAACTCGAAACTCTAAAAGACTAGACGCTAAGACCAGCAACTGGACACGACGATGCAACCGCAAATTCAACAAAGCAAATACAGAAAACATTATGCAAGGCTCAGATTGGTTCGGATGGGATGAACTAACCTTAATTTTTTTTTGGTTTTTTCGTGGACTATAGGTATGAAGAACAGACTCGATCTAAACTATGAAAAACTGTAAAATCTCACCGAGCAACCTGGAAATATGATACCACTTGATAGAGGCAAAGGTGTCCCGTCTTTCGATGAGATGATGGATATCGCTTTCGTGGAAGTCGACTTTGATGATCCGACTACGAACGTGCGAGGACGTCGCGCCTTAGCAATCGCTAAACCAACTCCGAGAGGTTATTGACCACGCCGGAGCACGATCAACCTGACCACGAGGGTCTGTTTCCTGCGAGCAAACGAAGAACAAGCAAGAAATTAAGATTGCAATCTGGATATTGCGAATATAAGATGAAAGCTTTATTGATCAAGTGATGAGGACATGACTACCTTGGATATGACCAAAAATATTGCATATATGCATATTTGTCAGGTGATTTCTAGTGCAAACTATTCAATAATCTATTTATGTTATCCAGAACAAAAATACTTCACACACTTTTGTGTTTTGTCTAATTGCAGGTGTATGGGACATTTGTACAATCCACATATGAAGATAAGGAAGAAAGAGATGTTTATTTGCTGTCCAAAAAGTTCTCTCACGTCACTTTTGGCCCAAGAGAAGATAGAGTCCAAGTCTCTCACGTTCTGGATTCAGATTCGGACTACACAGACATACCTGACTCAAAACGCATACAAGTTTTTCATACGGACTCCGAATTGGGTGATTCTTTTTTTGTTGGAAACTAGATTTCGTGCACTTTCCAACCCAATTGGAATCACCTTCAAATTCGTCCGGAGCGTTGAGTTGTGGAG
>NW_021186385.1:0-1091 GCF_002162155.2 Triticum dicoccoides
AAGGAACAACGAAACATAGAAGACCAGCTCATATACCTGTTGCCATCGATCAACGAGTCCTCCATTGACATACCTTCCATTTCACCAGGGGTCGCATCCGTCATACCTTCCATGCCGCCGGTCGCGGGAACGATCTCCATTGACGAACCTTCCATTCCGCCGGTCGCGGGAACGATCTCCATTGATATACCTTCCATTTCGCCAGGGGTCGCATCCATCATACCTCCGGCGGCTCTTCTCCTATCCTCTCTCATACGACAGCCAGACCAGATACCTTATCTCCACCGCAACAACTTTCCTAGGCACGGGTAGATAGAGATTCAACGCCCATGCCTGTAGGGGCATGCAGCCGACTCATAACCACTACCTATTTTCTTTTTTCTTTTTCCTATTACGATGATACCTGCTCCGCGCGTGGTCTCTCACTCCACCCATCTAGTGGAGGTGGGAGTACATACACACACACACACACACACACACACACACACATATATATATATATATATTTATATATATATATATATATATATATATGGATTTTTTTTTTGACGCGCCGTAGATGATTTTTTTGATAGGCGAGGTGGTACTAATTGATACTGTGTGCGAGGTGGCCCAATAAACCTTTGGCACATAATATGCCGCCCGTGCTCTGTGGCCCAATAAGTTAAGTCCAGCCCACCTATCCTGTTTGAGGCAAAAATAAATGCTGATGACAGGTGTCGAACTCAAAACCAAAGGACAACTGAGCTACCTTCTACTATCCGTACTAACATAGGTTAATTCTCTCCTTAAATAGTCCCACCTCCCTCCCTCACATTCAATCTATCCAATTTATATACTTTTTTTTTAGTTTTTTGGGTATTAGGAAGCCGTGTCTGAGAGATCATTGTGGTAGGGAAAAGAGGAAGGACAGCTAGACTAATTAACCTTCTGTATATCTTGTGTTTCAGGTAACAAGAAAAGAAATAAAGAAGGAAATAGAGTCCATTGCGATGGAAATTCCCAGGGGCCACATGGCTTATTTCTTCAAATGCTTGCCGACTTGGGTTCAGATCAGCCTAATAATACTTTGACGAAGTTCAATCTGTAGG
>NW_021186386.1:0-1540 GCF_002162155.2 Triticum dicoccoides
TTGTCACATCCCTAGCTTCTGGCATTGCTCTAGGCTAGCTTCAGGTGTGCATCATGTCTATATTTTTGAAACTTGAATTGAGGAATATTGGAAGCCTCAAAACCCTAAATAAAAGAGGGGCAAAAACCCTAGAAATCTCATTCATTGCTCCAAAGTGCTCCTCTTAAATGTTTGATAATTTTTGGTAAGGGTTCTGGTCCCAACCAAAATATTGAACATTTTTAAGGATTTATTTTTGGGACTTTGAATTTAAATCACTAGCTATTTGAATTTGAATTATATTCATATAATTAGAATATAATTTAAATACCCCTGAAATATTTTATAAGCTTTTGGAAAAGTCCATCTAGCAATATAAAAATATTCAGAGGAGCTTTGGCATTGTTTGAATTATTATTTTTAATTCAAACAGTGGCAAAAGAATTAAATAAAGAAAACAGAACAAAAATAAAAAAAAAGAGCAAAGCATCTTACCTGGCGCTTACCTGGTGGCCCAACAGGACCGGCCCAGCTCCCCCACCTGGCCGGCCCAGCCCACCTCCTCCCCCCTTGTCCTCTTCTTCCTCTGCCAGTAGGCAGAGGCGAGGCGTGGCGCGCGCCCGAAGAGCTCCGGCCACCTCCTGCTTCGCGCTGGAGGCCTCCCCCTTCGAGCCTATCCATGCGTGGAGACGCCACGCAGCCGCCGGAGCCGTCCAGCCCTCCCTCTCTTCCCCTGGACCCCGTTCCCTCCTCTGCTTCCCTCCCGCGCACACCACCGAGCGGAGCTCGCCGTCTTCGTCGCCGTAACCATGGCCACCAGCCCTCCCTCGCCCATCCAGCGTGCTTGAGAGCTCCGTCACGACATCTTCGACCTCCCCACCAAGCCATGGAACTACGGACACGCCACAACGTCGCCGGCATCGCCATTTCCATCGCCGGCCGCCGAGGATCTTCATCGTCAATTCACCACCATCGTCGCGTCCCCGAGCCGGCTAACCACCCCTACGGCACCGCTGTGAGCTCCTACGCCTCCCCTTCCTCTTCCCCCCTTCGATTGTGCCCTGTAGCCCCGATCCCACCGGAGCCGCGAGCTCGGCTCCGCCGGCGATGTCGCCGCCGTCTCTGCAGACAGCAAGGCTCGAAACCGAGCACGACACCGTGCTCCTAGCATCCTCAGGAGCTCGGCGAGCCCCTTAACCATCCCTCCCGTCCTCTGTGGCCTCGCCCCGCTCGAACCCGAAGCTCCGGCCGCCGCCTCGCTCGCCGCCGGCACCGATTCCGGCCGCCCCGAGCGCAACTGACTCCACCAAGAGCTTCGGCTCGTCCCCAGCTCCTCCTAGATGCCCTCCGCGGCCCATTTGGTCGCCGGAGTGGCCAAAACCACTCTCGCCGCCGCGTCGGGCTCGCCGGCGGCTAAACGCCGGCAGCCGACTTTGACTTTGACCACGGGTGGGCCCCGGTTGACTCTCCTGAGTCAATGACAGGTGGGGCCCAGCCCTGTTAACTATTAGGATTAGTTTAGTTAATTTTAGTTAAGCTAATCACACTGACATGTGGGTCC
>NW_021186387.1:0-911 GCF_002162155.2 Triticum dicoccoides
ATACAACGGGTGTAAGACAGTTTTACACAGCGAAAACACTTAGGGTTAACTTGACGAGCCTAGCATGTGCAGACATGGCCTCGGAACACGGAGACCGAAAGGTCGAGCATGAGTCGTATGGTAGATACGATCAACATGAAGATGTTCACCGATGATGACTAGTCCGTCTCACGTGATGATCGGACACGGCCTAGTTGACTCGGATCATGTGATCACTTAGATGACCAGAGGGATGTCTATCTAAGTGGGAGTTCATAAGATGAACTTAATTATCCTGAACATAGTCAAAAGACCTTTTGCAAATTATGTCGTAAGCTCGCGCTTTAGTTCCACTGTTTAGATATGTTCCTAGAGAAAATATAGTTGAAAGTTGATAGTAGCGATTATGCGATCAGTAGAAAGCTTATGTCCTTAATGCATCGCTCAGTGTGCTGAACCCCAACGTTGTTTGTCGATGTTGCGAACATCGGACATACACGTTTTGATAAATACGTGATAGTTCAATTAAATGGTTTAAGTAGAGGCACCAAAGACGTTTTCGAAACGTCGCGGAACATATGAGATGTTTCGAGGGCTGAAATTGGGATTTCAGGCTCGTGCCCACGTCAAGAGGTATAAGACCTCCGACGATTTTCTTAGCCTGCAAACTAAGGGAGAAAAGCTCAATCGTTGAGCTTGTGCTCAGATTGTCTGAGCACAACAATCACTTGAATCGAGTGGGAGTTGATCCTCCAGATGAGATAGTGATGTTTCCCCAAAGTCATTGCCACCAAGCTGCTAGAGCTTCGTGATTAACTATAACATATCAGGGATAGATATGATGATCCTTGAAATATTCATGATGTTTGACACCGCGAAAGTAGAAATCAAGAAGGAGCATCAATTGTTGATGGTTGGTGAAACCACTAGTT
>NW_021186388.1:0-1770 GCF_002162155.2 Triticum dicoccoides
CTTTGGCTTCTTTGTAATTGGGTTGGGTGACTTGCGAGAGCGCACCCTTTTAGTTCGGACGAGGGGTTTAGTTAGGGCCGGAGGATCCCAGAAGCTTGTTTGGGTTTTCTAGGCGCTTTCCATCGCACAGTACTTCTGTACTATGGCCGCCAAGTCGGCAAAGTGTGCTATGTCACGGCGACTTGTGGCATTGAGAATTCCCTTGTCCGTGCAATTTTTTCAAAAGAATGAAATTGCGTCTTCCTCGTGACAGTCCTTAACCTTGCTCATTACAAGGAGGAATCTGTCCCAGAAGTGGTGTACTATCTCTTGGGGCTCTTGTCTGATGTGGGAAAGATCACTTGTGTCTGGGTGGGTGGGTAGACTTAAGTCCGCATCCTGACCCAATCTTGGACCCAGGGGCGAAGGAGCTCCTGAGCTTGGCAGCTTGGGCTAAAGGATGTTGCCCAATATTTGTGGCTCGTTGCGCGATTCTAAGTTCAGAGCCTGGGCCACGTCCTCCCGTAGATGGGTATCCGACTCGGAGAGCTCGGGAATCCGGACATAGTTCATCCTCAAAATAGAGGAAAAATTGTTGTTTTGTTCCTCCACCACCGCTATCTGATGGGTGACCGGCGGAGAGTTAATCTCCCTTAGGTCGGGTTTAAGCTCAATCCGATCATAGTCCGTAGCGACTCCTAGGGCGGCGATGTGATCCAAGAGCTCGTTTAGGGAGGAGAGCTTCATTGGATCCATCTACTCGGTGAATTCCGGGCTGACGTGGAGGTTGTTCTTGATGACCTGAGAAGTCATCATCGGCGAGGCGGCCGAACGGGCGGCCATGACGAAACCGCCCAGCCGGAGAGTTTGGCCTACAGCCAGGGATCCTCCAGAGGTGATGTTGTCCTTGACAACGAGGCAAGCCATCAAGCCTTATTGGGACGGCACAGTGGAACTCTCAATGAAAGCACCAATGTCGGCATGAAAACCGGCGGATCTCGGGTAGGGGGTCCCGAACTGTGCATCTAAGGCTAATGGTAATAGGAGACAGGGGACATGATGTTTTACACAGGTTCGGGCCCTCTCGATGGAGGTAATACTCTACTTCCTGCTTGATTGATCTTGATGATATGAGTATTACAAGAGTTGATCTACCACGAGATCGTAGAGGCTAAACCCTAGAAGCTAGCCTATGAATATGATTGTTCTTGTCCTACGGACTAAACCCTCCGGTTTATATAGACACCGGAGGGGGCTAGGGATACACAGGGTCAGTTACATAGAAGGAGATCTACATATCCGAATTGCCAAGCTTGCCTTCCACGCAAAGGAGAGTCCTACCCGGACACGGGGCGAAGTCTTCAATCTTGTATCTTCATAGTCCAACAGTCTGGCCAAAGTATATAGTCCGGCTGTCCGAGGACCCCTTAACCAAGGACTCCCTCAGCAGGGAAGAAGCAGCTGGCTGGCGCGGGCCAGCACAGTGCTGGGCCGCCAGGTGGGCCGGATGGGTCAGTTGGTCTGGTGAGCTCCTTTTCTTTTATTTCTGTTTTTCTTTTCTTTCTATAAGTTTGTAGCTTTTCTAAAAATGCTTAGGCACTTTCAAAAATCATGAAACTACTCATGCCCACTGTATAGAATATATTCAGCAGTAAACATTTTAGTTTATGATTATTTGGACATCTAAAATATTTTATAGCATTTAAAATTCCAAATGCAAATATCATAAGATTTAATCCAGTGACCTTAGGATGTCCTAGAAAATTGTGCACCATTTTTGTCAGAGGTTCT
>NW_021186389.1:0-1204 GCF_002162155.2 Triticum dicoccoides
AAATCTGTTTGCTATGCTTTTGTGTGCAAAGAGGCATTATTTTCATTCGAGGACGTGCCTTCCTCTTTGCCTCCTGCTGTCACTAACATTTTGCAGGAGTTCGCTGACGTTTTTCCACAAGACGTGCCACCGGGATTACCGCCTATTCGAGGGATTGAGCATCAGATTGACTTAATTCCCGGTGCTTCACTGCCAAACCGTGCACCATACCGTACCAATCCAGAGGAGACGAAGGAGATTATGCGTCAAGTACAAGAGCTTCTCGACAAAGGTTATATACGCGAATCCCTTAGTCCTTGTGCTGTTCCTATTATTCTAGTGCCGAAAAAGGATGGTACATCACGTATGTGTGTTGATTGTAGAGGCATTAATAATATTACTATTCGATCGTCATCCTATTCCTAGGCTAGATGATATGCTTGATGAATTGAGTGGCTCTACAATATTCTCCAAAGTTGATTTGCGTAGTGGATACCATCAAATTCGTATGAAATTGGGAGATGAATGGAAAACAGCATTTAAAACTAAGTTTGGATTATATGAGTGGTTAGTCATGCCTTTTGGGTTAACTAATGCGCCTAGTACTTTCATGAGACTAATGAACGAAGTTTTACGTGCTTTCATTGGACGATTTGTGGTAGTCTATTTTGATGATATACTGATTTATAGCAGATCTTCGGAAGAACATTTGGAACATTTACGTGCTGTTTTTATTGCTCTACGTGATGCACGTTTGTTTGGTAACCTTGCGAAGTGCACCTTTTGCACCGACCGAGTATCTTTTCTTGGCTATGTTGTTACTCCACAGGGAATTGAAGTTGATAAAGCCAAGATTGAAGCTATTGAGAGTTGGCCGCAGCCCAAAACGGTCACACAAGTGAGGAGTTTTCTTGGCCTCGCTGGATTCTATAGGCGTTTTGTGAGAGATTTCAGCACCATTGCTGCACCTCTCAATGAGCTTACAAAGAAAGATGTGCCTTTTCTTTGGGGTACCGCACAGGAAGAAGCCTTCACGGTATTGAAAGATAAGTTGACACATGCTCCTTTACTCCAACTTCCTGATTTTAATAAGACTTTTGAGCTTGAATGTGATGCTAGTGGAATTGGATTAGGAGGTGTGTTATTACAAGATGGCAAACCTGTTGCATACTTTTCTGAAAAATTGAGTGGGCCTAGTCTGAATTATTCTACTTATGATAAAGAA
>NW_021186390.1:0-1662 GCF_002162155.2 Triticum dicoccoides
GGCAAGGGGGGCTGGTGGAGGTTGTAGCACTGGCGGCTGGGAGGCGAGGTTCCTGCCCATGTGGCCTCCTATATGTTTGTACCAAATATGTCTCAGTATCATTGGTATTTCCAGGGAGTAAGATGGATAAACTCTGTCTATATTCAACTCAGGTACAGGGGGCGTGTTTATATACACGAGGAGTACAGAGGGAGGAGAGAGTTATCGTTACAACAGAACGTGGCGATCACGCCGTACGTGCAAGCGAGGGCGAAGCCGACGTGCGTGGGAGCGTGGGCGTGGGGGCCTGGAGACTCGCTCCTGTAGTTATCCATCATCTGAACGTGGGGCTGTACCATGTTTCCAACACCCCCCGCAGCCGAAACGGGGTGCTCGCCAACGCTGAGGCTGGAACGAAAGTCCATGAACACACGCGTAGGGAGCCCCTTCGTGAAGATGTCGGCGAACTGGGAGGAAGTCGGCACATGTAGCACGCACACCTCGCCGAGAGAGACACGCTCCTGAATGAAATGAAGGTCGATCTCCACGTGCTTCGTGCGCTGGTGCTGGACGGGGTTGCTGGACATGTACATGGGGCTGATGTTGTCGCAGTAGACCACGGTGCCGCGCGTTTGCGGACGGCGCAGCTCGGTGAGCAACTGCCGCAACCAACAAGCTTCGGCGACGGTGTTGGCGATGCCCCGGTACTCAGCCTCCGCGCTCAAGCGGGAGACCGTGTTCTGCCACTTGGAGGACCAGCTGACGAGGTTGTTGCCAAGGTAGACCGCGAAGCCGGACGTAGACTTGCGGGTGTCAGGGCACCCCGCCCAGTCGGCGTCCGAATAAGCTGCCAGGTCACTGCTGGTGGAGCGGAAGAAGTGCAGGCCGAGGTGAGCAGTCCCACGAACATAACGGAGGATCCACTTGACCATCTGGTAGTGAGCCTCCCGCGGATCGTGCATGAATAAGCAACACTGTTGGACGGCGTATGACAAGTCCGGGCGCGTGAGAGTAAGGTACTGGAGCGCGCCCGCGAGGCTACGATAGAGCGACGGGTCATGGAAAGCGGGGCCGGCAGCAGCGGAGAGCTTGGAAGTGGTGTCTACTGGAGTGGAGACGGGTTTGCAGTTCAGCATCCCGGCGCGCTCAAGTATTTCCAGGGCATATTGTTCCTGGGAGAGGTGGAGACCATCGGTGGTGTGGTGGACATTAATCCCCAGGAAGTGGTTGAGAGAGCCCATGTCTGTCATGGAGAACTTGCGATGGAGCGCGGAGATGATGGACTCGAGGAACATGGCGGTGCTGGCAGTGAGAATTATGTCGTCGACATACAGAAGTAAGTATGCCGTGTCATTGCCGCAGTGGAGAGAGAACAGGGAGGAATCTGCCTTGGATGCCGCAAAGCCGAGGCTGAGGAGGTACGAGGTGAAGCGGGCAAACCAGGCACGCGGGGCCTGCTTGAGGCCGTACAGGGAGCGGTTGAGACGACACACGTCCCGCGGCCGCGCAGTGTCGATGAAGCCGGCTGGTTGGGTGCTGTAGACCGTCTCAGCGAGGTGCCCATGGAGGAAGGCATTCTTGAGGTCGAGCTGGTGGATGGGCCACGAGCTGCCGGCGGCAAGACTGAGGACGACGCGGATCGTGGCGGGTTTGACGATGGGACTGAAAGTCTCACCGTAGTCC
>NW_021186391.1:0-1668 GCF_002162155.2 Triticum dicoccoides
AAAGCTACGCCCCTGGTCGTCAGGTCAGATTTGGAAGCCTAAACTTCACGGCGGATATCCGCGGAGACTTGATCTTCGACGAATCCGATCCGCAGCCGAGCGTGCCGCACTATCACGATGGGCACGATCTAACTCTACTGCCGGACAGTACCTCGGAGCCGATCGCGCAGATCGAGGGCGAGTGGCTGGACACCGCCTCAGGAGCTGCAACTTCTACGGCGATGGAGCCGAACACTGACCCCGTCCCTTATAAAGCTCGTGACTCCGAGGTGCCGGACTCCCTGCCGGACTCCGAACCTCCTGCGCCCCTGCCAATCGAATTTGATTGGGCGCCAATCATGGAGTTCACCGCTGCGGACGTCTTTCAGCACTCACCCTTTGGCGACATCTTAAAATCGCTAAAGCATCTCTCTCTATCCGGAGAGCCCTGGCCGGACTATGGCCAGGATGGTTGGGATGCGGACGACGAAGAAATTCAAAGCCCACCCACCACCCACTTTGTAGCCACTGTCGACGATCTAACCGACAAGCTAGACTACGACTCCGAAGACATCGACGGTATGGACGACGATGCCGGAGACGATCAAGAACCAGCGCTCACCGAGCACTGGAACGCCACCCCAACCCATGATGTATATATGGTGGACACCCCAAAAGGAAGCGATAACGAGGACCAATAGGGCGCGGCAAAGGATAATCTCGCCGATAAACAACCAAAACGACGACGCAGACGCCGCCCTAAGTCCCGCCTCGACAAAAAATCAGCGTTCCTAATGACCCAGCAATAGAGCAGGGCAAACCAGTGGACGACGAACATGCAACCAAGCAACCGTCCAAACAGGACGAATTGGATAATCAATCCATGCCCGGCGAAACCAACAGTCCAGACGACCTCATGCCGGACACACCGCCGGAACATAAGAACCTTCACAAAAGACTCGTCGCCACTACAAGAAGTCTGAAGAAGGAAAAACGGAAGCTCAAAACAGCGGAAGACATACTCAGAATGAGGTGGAGCAAAGTGCTCAAAACCGCAGGCAAATACGGCAATGGCCATCAATCAAAGAGCTACCCGAAGCGCAAGCTGCTGCCAGAATTCGACGAGGAAGCCATAGAGCCCCCACAGTCAATAAACAAAGAGGCCGCCTGGCCGGATAGACGGCCAGATGATAGGCCAAAAACTACAAGCGGCACCGCACACAAGCCGACTCATGATCCTGGGAAAACAGATGGCCCAGCCAGGTCCATTTACAGGCCAAAAAAGAGGGGCCCAGGAAGCAACACAACACGCCAAGTGTTCGAAGACAGCGGTACACCCAAATACAGGGGCACCGCACACCCACTATGTTTCACCAATGAGGTGCTGGATCATGAATTCCCAGCAGGGTTTAAACCCATAAACATAGAGGCTTACGACGGAACAACAGACCCTGGAGTCTGGATAGAGGATTATATACTACACATACACATGGCTAGAGGAGATGATCTCCACGCCATAAAATATCTACCCCTCAAGCTCAAAGGGCCAGCTCGGCATTGGCTCAAAAGCGTCCCAGAAAACACTGTTGGAAGTTGGGAAGAGCTTGAGGACGCGTTTAGAGCAAATTTTCAAGGGACTTATGTCCGCCCTCCGGATGCAGACGATCTAAGTCATATAACTCAACAGCC
>NW_021186392.1:0-1714 GCF_002162155.2 Triticum dicoccoides
ATTTTGGGGAGACCAGCTTACGCACGATTTATGGCTCGACCATGCTACGTGTACCTCAAATTGAAGATGCCCGGCCCCAAAGGAGTGATCACTGTCACCGGTGATCGGAAAAAGGCAGAAGAGTGCTTTCAGAAGGGCTCCAAGATCGCCGATTCCCAGGTGACAGCGGTCGAGTTCGAAGAATATAAGCAAAACGCAGATCCGAGTGACTTGCTGCGATCCAAGAAGCCCGCCACAGAGTCTGCATTCCAGTCGTCCGGTGAGACGAAGCCTGTTCACATTCACCCGACCGACCCCGAAGCAGCTCCGACCCGCATCTCCACGACACTCGACCCAAAATAGGAAGAAGCGCTCATCCAGTTCCTCCGTGAGAACTGGGACATTTTTGCATGGAAGCCCGCTGACATGCCAGGTGTTCCCAGGGGACTGGCTGAGCATCGCCTAAGAGTCGACTCATCTGCAAAACCAGTCAAAGAGCATATTCGGCGGTCCGCCGTCCAGAAGAGAAAAGCCATTGGCGAAGAAGTGGCTCGACTGTTGGCGGCAGGATTTATCCGAGAGATATACCACTCCGAGTGGCTCGCTAATGTCGTCATGGTTCCTAAGAAGGACAAGTCACTCCGAATGTGCATTGATTTCAAGCACATCAACCGGGCCTGCCCGAAAGATCATTTTCCTCTCCCTCGCATAGATCAAATTGTTGACTCGACCGCGGGATGTGAGAGGTTATCTTTTTTAGATGCCTACTCCGGGTACCACCAGATCCGTCTGTACGGGCCCGACGAGGTAAAAACAGCTTTCATCACTCCATTCGGGTGCTTCTGTTATATCACCATGCCATTCGGCCTCAAGAATGTCGGGGCCACATTCATGCGAATGATTCAGAAGTGTCTACTCACTCAAATCAGTCGGAATGTGGAAGCTTATATGGATGATATTGTTGTCAAGTCACGAAAAGGTTCCGACCTGCTCGCTGACCTCGCCGAAACATTTGCCAACCTCAGAAGGTATGATATCAAGCTCAATCCATCAAAGTGCACATTTGGAGTTCCTGGTGGCAAGTTACTCGGTTTTCTCGTTTCCGAACGGGGAATCGACGCTAACCCAGAGAAGATTGGCACTATTCTCCGAATGAAACGCCCTGTGCGAGTGCACGATGTCCAGAAGCTTACTGGATGCTTGGCCGCATTAAGTCGATTCATCTCATGACTCGGTGAAAAGGCATTGCCTCTTTACCGACTGATGAAGAAGATAGACAAGTTCGAGTGGACTCCAGAAGCTGATGCAGCGATTGCCGAGCTAAAAGCTCTGCTCTCCACCCAGCCGGTGCTTGCTGCTCCAATCAGCAAAGAGCCTCTGTTGCTCTATATCGCAGCCACAGGACAAGTCGTCAGTACCGTGCTAACGGTCGAGCGGGAAGAAGAAGGAAAAGCCCTCAAAGTTCAGCGCCCAGTGTATTATTTGTCTGAAGTCTTGACTCCATCCAAGCAGAGATATCCTCATTATCAGAAGCTTGTATATGGAATATACATGACCACAAAGAAGGTTGCTCATTATTTCTCTGATCATTCCATCACAGTCGTCAGCGACGCTCCACTATCAGAGATTTTGCACAATAGGGATGCAACTGGTCGAGTGGCCAAATGGGCGATTGAACTTCTTCCCCTTGATATCAAGTTTGAGGCAAAGAAAGCCATTAAGTCCCAGGCAATAG
>NW_021186393.1:0-1668 GCF_002162155.2 Triticum dicoccoides
AAAGCTACGCCCCTGGTCGTCAGGTCAGATTTGGAAGCCTAAACTTCACGGCGGATATCCGCGGAGACTTGATCTTCGACGAATCCGATCCGCAGCCGAGCGTGCCGCACTATCACGATGGGCACGATCTAACTCTACTGCCGGACAGTACCTCGGAGCCGATCGCGCAGATCGAGGGCGAGTGGCTGGACACCGCCTCAGGAGCTGCAACTTCTACGGCGATGGAGCCGAACACTGACCCCGTCCCTTATAAAGCTCGTGACTCCGAGGTGCCGGACTCCCTGCCGGACTCCGAACCTCCTGCGCCCCTGCCAATCGAATTTGATTGGGCGCCAATCATGGAGTTCACCGCTGCGGACGTCTTTCAGCACTCACCCTTTGGCGACATCTTAAAATCGCTAAAGCATCTCTCTCTATCCGGAGAGCCCTGGCCGGACTATGGCCAGGATGGTTGGGATGCGGACGACGAAGAAATTCAAAGCCCACCCACCACCCACTTTGTAGCCACTGTCGACGATCTAACCGACAAGCTAGACTACGACTCCGAAGACATCGACGGTATGGACGACGATGCCGGAGACGATCAAGAACCAGCGCTCACCGAGCACTGGAACGCCACCCCAACCCATGATGTATATATGGTGGACACCCCAAAAGGAAGCGATAACGAGGACCAACAGGGCGCGGCAAAGGATAATCTCGCCGATAAACAACCAAAACGACGACGCAGACGCCGCCCTAAGTCCCGCCTCGACAAAAAATCAGCGTTCCTAATGACCCAGCAATAGAGCAGGGCAAACCAGTGGACGACGAACATGCAACCAAGCAACCGTCCAAACAGGACGAATCGGATAATCAATCCATGCCCGGCGAAACCAACAGTCCAGACGACCTCATGCCGGACACACCGCTGGAACATAAGAACCTTCACAAAAGACTCGTCGCCACTACAAGAAGTCTGAAGAAGGAAAAACGGAAGCTCAAAACAGCGGAAGACATACTCAGAATGAGGTGGAGCAAAGTGCTCAAAACCGCAGGCAAATACGGCAATGGCCATCAATCAAAGAGCTACCCGAAGCGCAAGCTGCTGCCAGAATTCGACGAGGAAGCCATAGAGCCCCCACAGTCAATAAACAAAGAGGCCGCCTGGCCGGATAGACGGCCAGATGATAGGCCAAAAACTACAAGCGGCGCCACACACAAGCCGACTCATGATCCTGGGAAAACAGATGGCCCAGCCAGGTCCATTTACAGGCCAAAAAAGAGGGGCCCAGGAAGCAACACAACACGCCAAGTGTTCGAAGACAGCGGTACACCCAAATACAGGGGCACCGCACACCCACTATGTTTCACCAATGAGGTGCTGGATCATGAATTCCCAGCAGGGTTTAAACCCATAAACATAGAGGCTTACGACGGAACAACAGACCCTGGAGTCTGGATAGAGGATTATATACTACACATACACATGGCTAGAGGAGATGATCTCCACGCCATAAAATATCTACCCCTCAAGCTCAAAGGGCCAGCTCGGCATTGGCTCAAAAGCGTCCCAGAAAACACTGTTGGAAGTTGGGAAGAGCTTGAGGACGCGTTTAGAGCAAATTTTCAAGGGACTTATGTCCGCCCTCCGGATGCAGACGATCTAAGTCATATAACTCAACAGCC
>NW_021186394.1:0-1133 GCF_002162155.2 Triticum dicoccoides
TTTTAATTAAGTTTTAATTAAAATAATCACCCTGACATGCGGGACCCACTGTCAGGTTTGACCTGGACCAGTTTCGTTGACCTGCTGACGTCACACTGACGTCAGGCTGACGCAGTAATTGATTTTCTGGATTTAATTTAAATCAGGAAATTCCAGAATATTATTTAAACTTCAAAAATTCATAACTTTTATTCTGTAACTCCAAATTGGACAAATTATATATGAAAAATGATCAGAAAAATCCAATCTATCCATCTGTACTATTTTCATGCATGATCAAACAAGTTAAATTGATGTTTTAAGCAGAACAAGGAAAAGCACTTTAAAAGGCCATATTTGAATTTGAAATTTGAATCCTTGATTCAAATTTGTTCAAACCCTTCTGGTTTTAGTTGCATTAGCCCAATACACTCATTTTGCCATGTTTCATGCATGCATCATATTGTTGCACATTGTTTGGTGATGGTTGTATATCGATGTCCCTTGCGACAGGTTCTGCCTCCGAAGAGTACCCTGATTACCCTAGCAAAGAACCGTATCAGTGCATCGAACCGTCAGGCAAGCAACCAACCATTTGATCATATCGATACAATCCCATGTTCTCGCTCCTGCTCTCTTTTACTGCATTAAGACAACGCGATTCAAACTGCTGTGTGCTACGGTAGTTGAACCCATTTCCTCTGCATGACCTGTCATTGCCACAGTAACTAGATGAAACTCACTAGCATGTGTACGAGTTGATTGAGCCATATGTATGTGTTGTTCCTACCTTGCTATGCCTGCTATGCTTAGAGTCGTGTCAGGTCTGGTTCGTCTGGGTGATGGGCTAGAGTGAAATGGTTATGTCGGTAATGAGAGTGGTGTGGTGAACACGATTTGGTAAAGGTATCGATGAGAGGCCATGTAGGAGTACATGGTGGGTTGTTTCATTGAAGCCGACCTTAAGCACTGAGATCTGTATGCGTGATTTAAGATACAGCTACTACCATGCATTGGGCCCTGAAATATGACCCCGCTCGACTTCTTATTCACCCTAGCTCTCTGTCCAGGAGTTGCAAGTAGTTTCTGGTGTTTGTAGCCTACTGGAGGCCGTGGACAGCGCTGACCGTAGGGGTGGGCTGTGATGCGGTAGG
>NW_021186395.1:0-1053 GCF_002162155.2 Triticum dicoccoides
ACAATTACTCATTGTTTTGGGGCCCCGAAATAATTTCCACGATTAACGAACCCCTGGGTGCGCTTACGTGTTGGTTATGAACACTCACAGTTTTGGCCAATTCTAACGCATTTTGTGGACTTTTAGTCACCATTTTCTAGTCCTGAAGTGATTTCCATAGTGGTTGATCCCCAAGGCGCACTTACGTGTTAGTCATCAACACTCACAGTTTTGGCTGATTCTGGCCTGTTTCATGGACTATTACTCACTGTTTTGGGGCCCCGGAGTGATTTCCACGGTTAACGAACTGCAGGGTGCATTTACGTGTCGGTCATCAACACTCGCAGTTTTGGCCGGTTCTGGCCCGTTTCTTGGACTACTACTCTGTTCTTGGGTCCAAGCGTGATTTCCACGATTTACGAACCCCGTGGTGCATTTACGTGTCGGTCAATGACACTCACAATTTTGGCCAATTTCTGGTTGTTTTTTGTACTATTACTCACCGTTTTGGCGTCCCAGAGCGATTTCCACGATTTACAATCCCCAGCATGCGTTTACGTCTCTGTCGCCAACACTCACAGTTTTGGCCAATTCTGACGCGATTCATGGACTATTACTCATCATTTAGGGGTCCCGAAGCGATTCCATAGTGGTTGAACCCTAAGGTCCATTTACGTGTCGGTCATCAACACTCACAGTTTTGTTCGATTCTGGCCCGTTTCTTGGACTATTACTCTGTTTTTGTGTCCAAGCGTGATTTCCACGATTTACAAACCCCGTGGTGCGTTTACGTGTCGGTCAATGACAGTCACAAATTTGGCCAATTTCTGGTCCGTTTTGTGTACTATTACACACCGTTTTGGCGTCCCAGAGCGATTTCCACGATATACAATCCCCGAGGTGCGTTTGCGTCTCTGTCGCCAACACTCACAGCTTTCGCCAATTCTGACGCGATTCATGGACAATTACTCATCATTTAGGGGTCCCGAAGCGATTCCATAGTGGTTGAACGCTAAGGTCCGTTTACGTGTCGGTCATCAACACTCACAGTTTTGGCCGATTCTGGCCCGTTTC
>NW_021186396.1:0-1082 GCF_002162155.2 Triticum dicoccoides
GGTGGAAAGAAAACCTTGAGGAACAATGTGAAGGTTAAGCTTCCGAAATTCCTCATGGAGAAGCGGTTGACTTTGTTGTAACATCAGGTTGTTACAATAAGATTTACGACTTAGCGCATCAGCCATGACGTTGGCTTTCCCTGGGGTGTAAGTTATTCCTAAGTCGAAATCTGTGATCAACTCGACCCAACGTCTTTGCCTGAGATTCAAATCCGGTTGGGTGAAGATGTACTTCAGACTTTGGTGATCAGTGAATATTTCGCAACGATTACCGAGGAGGTAATGTCGCCAGGTTTTAAGTGCATAGACTACAGCTGCAAGCTCTAGATCATGAGTAGGATAATTCTCCTCATGTGGGTGCAATTGCCGTGAGGCATAAGCAATTACATGTCGATCTTGCATGAGAATACAGCCTAGTCCTTGTCGCGAGGCGTCGCAGTAGATAACAAAGTCCTTAGAGAAGTCTGGCGGTACCAGAACGGGAGCAGAAGTCAGGCGTCTTTTCAGTTCCTGAAAGCTGTGCTCACATTGTGGAGTCCACTCGAACTTTTTATCTTTCTTGAGGAGTTCGGTTAGAGGTTTAGCAACTTTGGAGAAATTTTCGACAAAGCGACGGCAATAGCTCGCTAAGCCCAGAAAACTCCGAACTTGCTTGACCGATTCAGGTGGAGTCCAATTAAGGACGGCTTGAACTCGCTCAGGGTTAACAGCAATACCTTTACCAGATATTACATGACCCAGATAGGTCACTTCCGATAACCAGAATTCACATTTAGAAAATTTGGCATAAAGACGATGCTCTCGAAGTTTCTTCAACACTAGCCTTAGATGTTCGGCATGTTCTTCCTCGTTCTTGGAGTAGATGAGTATATCATCGAGATAAACCACGACGAATTTATCCAAATACTCCATGAAGATTGAGTTCATTAACCGAGAAAAGGTGGCTGGAGCGTTGGTTAAACCGAAGGACATGACGGTGTACTCGTATTGGCCATAACGAGTAACAAAGGCCGTTTTAGGAATGTCCCCGTTTCTGATTTTGATTTGATGGTAGCCCAACCTCAAATCCATCTTGGAGAAGA
>NW_021186397.1:0-1165 GCF_002162155.2 Triticum dicoccoides
ACCCAGACATAGTGAGTATGTGCTCACTGACAGAACTGTTTTCCTCCATCTTACAGCTGAAGAATTTGTCGGAGACTTCATATCTCTCGACCCGGGCATGAGCTTGGAAAACCATTTTCAGCTCTTCGAACATCTCATATGCTCCATGTCTCTCAAAACGCTTTTGGAGCCCCGGCTCTAGGCTGTAAAGCATGCCGCACTGAACGAGGGAGTAGTCATCGAAACGTGCCTGCCAAGCGTTCATAACATCTTGTTCTGCAGGGAGAACGGGTGCGTCACCAAGCGGTGCTTGTAGGACATAATCTTTCTTGGCAGCTATGAGGATGATCCTCAGGTTCCGGACCCAGTCCGTATAGTTGCTGCCATCGTCTTTCAGCTTGGTTTTCTCTAGGAACGCGTTGAAGTTGAGGACTACGTTGGCCATTTAATCTACAAGACATATTGTCAAATATTTAGACTAAGTTCATGATAATTAAGTTCAACTAATCAAATTATTAATGAACTCCCACTTAGATTAGACATCCCTCTAGTCATCTAAGTATTACATGATCCGAGTTAAACTAGACCGTGTCCGATCATCACGTGAGACGGACTAGTCAACATCGGTGAACATCTTCATGTTGATCGTATCTTCTATACGACTCATGCTCGACCTTTCGGTCTTCCGTGTTCCGAGGCCAAGTCTGTACATGCTAGGCTCGTCAAGTCAACCTAAGTGTTTGCATGTGTAAATCTGTCTTACACCCGTTGTATGTGAACGTCTGAATAAAACACCCGATCATCACGTGGTGTTTTGAAACAGCGAACTGTCGCAACGGTGCACAGTTAGGGGAAACACTTCTTGAAATTAGTATGAGGGATCACCTTATTTACTACCGTCGTTCTAAGTAAACAAGATGCAAAACATGATAAACATCACATGCAATCAAATAATAAACGTGACATGATATGGCCAATATCACATAGCTCCTTTGATCTCCATCTTGGGGCTCCATGATCATCTTGTCACCGGCTTGACACCATGATCT
Source organism: Triticum dicoccoides (assembly GCF_002162155.2). Classification (NCBI taxonomy): domain Eukaryota; kingdom Viridiplantae; phylum Streptophyta; class Magnoliopsida; order Poales; family Poaceae; genus Triticum; species Triticum dicoccoides. The sequence continues at coordinate 1,029 of NW_021186397.1, forward strand.
CCATCATCATGATCTCCATCATCGTGTCTCCATGAAGTTGCTCGCCAACTATTACTTCTACTACTATGGCTAACGCGTTTAGCAATAAAGTAAAGTAATTTACATGGCGTTTCTTGATGACACGCAGGTCATATAAA
>NW_021186398.1:0-833 GCF_002162155.2 Triticum dicoccoides
GTCCCGCGTGTCAGTGTGATTAATTAAACTAAAATTAATTTAAACTAATCCTAATTAGTTAACAGGGCTGGGCCCCACCTGTCATTGACTCAGGAGAGTCAACCAGGGCCCACCCGTGGTCAAACCCGGGTCGGCTGCACCGGCGTTTAGCCGCCGGCGAGCCCGACGCGGCGGCGGAAGTGGTTTTTGCCGTTCCGGCAACCAAACGAGCCGCGGAGGCCACCGGAGAGGAGCTGAGGACGAACCGCAGCTCTTGGTGGAGTCCGTTGGGGTCGGGGTGGCCGGAGTTGGCGCCGGCGACGACTTTGGCGGCCACCGGAGTTCGGCCGAAGTCGAACTTGTCGCTAGGGGGGTCGGTGAGGTGCGGGGAGTAGCTAGTTAGGTGCTACGTGACGCGGTGAGCATGATGGACACCGTGGAGTGGTCGGAGGGTGACCGGGAGCACGCCGGCGACGAGCTCCGCGGCGGTGGGTGCGGTTGAGCTCCGGGAGGTCGCTACACAGCTCGGGAGCAAGAAAAGAAGGGAGGGGAAGATGCCTAAGCTCACGGGGAGTTCGACGAAGCCCTTGGTGCGGCCGGGGACGGACCGGAGCGACGACGGTGTTGAAGGGGATCTCCGGCGACGGCGGTTCGGGCGAGGTCGTTGCGGTGGACTCGGGCGTTGCGAGCGCTCGGGGCTCGGCTTGCTCGATGAAGTGGACAGCGGCGGAGCTCCTGGACGCGACGAGAGGACGCACGGGCGGCGGGGAGCGCGGCTACGACGTAGGCACGGCGGCGGTAGCGTCGGCCATGGCTGGGGGGCGCGAGGGGGAGGAGCTGGAGAGGAGAGGGGG
>NW_021186399.1:0-1041 GCF_002162155.2 Triticum dicoccoides
GTTGCTCTGAACCCCATTCACACTCTGTTTCAGGCAATGAACGATTGCCTATCCGCTTGAAACTTCTTATTGCACCATCTTACTTTGCTCTCGATGTGTTTCATTTGTTCAACTCGAGAGATACTCATATGTTCATACTTGGGAAACCCCCAGAAGATTTTCCCTTGTAACATCCTATCGTTGTAGAGCTGCCCCTTACCTATTCGTAAGTACGATGGAGATCCCGAAGAAAGGATGACAAATTGATCATGGTGACTTGAAGCAGTGAAATGAAGACATCAACGAAAGGGATCAACCTCTTCGAAAGGGAAGCCAAGACCGAGAAGACTCGTTAGGTTTTTCGCTACCAACACCTTCGCCCCTTACTCCACCGCTTAAATCTCGGGACGAGATTTCTTGTAGTGGAGGAGAATTGTGACGCCCGGGTAATTAAGCTACAGTGATCCTCTGCTAATGGTGCCACGTCACCTCGTTTATAGTTGCTAATCTTGAGTTAGTTCGAAATCAATTCAAATTCAAATTCAAAATCAAGCAAACAATAAAAGTTTTCAAATATTAAAACTAAAATGTTCGGAGTGAACCAAATATTGCATAGGTAATTATGGTGGAGAAACCACACTTTTATAAAATAGCTAAATGCTCTAAAGTAAATAAACAGTAGCTAAAACCAGTAATTAAATTCGTTTTATAATATATAAAATGTTAAACTAAATTGTTTGGGCGCCCAAGTTATTGTGGCATTAGAATAAGTAGTAATACAATTTTAGGAACTAATTTTATAATTTATAAAACTAACATAAATAGTAACAAAAAGGAAAAAGGGAAAATAATAAAAAGTTAAAAAAAAACAAAGCTAAAAAAAAGGAAAAGAACCCACCAGGCCAACTGGGCCTTGGCCCAACCAGCTGGCCACCAGGCCGACTAGGCCGGCCCGTCCCCACTCCCCCATAACCCCCTCCACTACTAACCCTAGGCACCGACACCCCACTCCCCCCCCACTCGCGCCCCCACCCTCCCTCTCCCCGATCCAATCGGGATCGG
>NW_021186400.1:0-785 GCF_002162155.2 Triticum dicoccoides
ATGGAGATCCCGAAGAAAGGATGACAAATTGATCATGGTGACTTGAAGCAGTGAAATGAAGACATCAACGAAAGGGATCAACCTCTTCGAAAGGGAAGCCAAGACCGAGAAGACTCGTTAGGTTTTTCGCTACCAACACCTTCGCCCCTTACTCCACCGCTTAAATCTCGGGACGAGATTTCTTGTAGTGGAGGAGAATTGTGACGCCCGGGTAATTAAGCTACAGTGATCCTCTGCTAATGGTGCCACGTCACCTCGTTTATAGTTGCTAATCTCGAGTTAGTTCGAAATCAATTCAAATTCAAATTCAAAATCAAGCAAACAATAAAAGTTTTCAAATATTAAAACTAAAATGTTCGGAGTGAACCAAATATTGCATAGGTAATTATGGTGGAGAAACCACACTTTTATAAAATAGCTAAATGCTCTAAAGTAAATAAACAGTAGCTAAAACCAGTAATTAAATTTGTTTTATAATATATAAAATGTTAAACTAAATTGTTTGGGCGCCCAAGTTATTGTGGCATTAGAATAAGTAGTAATACAATTTTAGGAACTAATTTTATAATTTATAAAACTAACATAAATAGTAACAAAAAGGAAAAAAAGGAAAATAATAAAAAGTTAAAAAAAAACAAAGCTAAAAAAAAGAAAGGAAAAGAACCCCCCCCCAGGCCAACTGGGCCTTGGCCCAACCAGCTGGCCACCAGGCCGACTAGGCCGGCCCGTCCCCACTCCCCCATAACCCCCTCCACTCCTAACCCTAGGCACCGACACCCCACTCC
>NW_021186401.1:0-1174 GCF_002162155.2 Triticum dicoccoides
CAAAACACATTCATTTTGCCATGTCATGATCGTGCATCATATTGTGCATTGCATTGATTGTGTTCCCTTCTGTGTTGCCGGTATTTGTCCCCTCTCGATAGACGTGATACCGATGATGTGATCGTTGACACTGATGAAGACTCAATGTTATCTTCAGAAGTGCCAGGCAAGCAAAACCCCCTTGTTCATTCCGATACAATCCTACTCTCTCGCTCCTGCTCTCTTTTACTGCATTAGGACAACAACGATTCATCTGTTACTTGCTGCGGTAGCTGAACCCCTTTATCCTTTGCATGACCTGTCATTCCACAGTAAATAGATGAAACCCACTAGTATGAGTAGGAGTTGTTTGAGCCCTGTTGTGCCTACTCATTCATGCTTGATTGTCATGCCTGCTACTGCTTAGAGTCGAGTCAGGTCTGATTCATCGGGGATGAATCAGAGGCGTGTGAACATGTCCTACTGTGTGTGAGCTAAGTATGTGAACACGATTTGGTAAAGGTAGCGGTGAGAGGCCATGTAGGAGTACATGGTGGGTTGTCTCATTGAAGCCGTCCTCAGGAACTGAGTTCTGTGTTTGTGATCCATGATTCAGCTACTACCATACATTGGGCCCTGAAATATGACCCCGCTCGACTTCTTATTCACCCTTGTCCTCTGTCCAGGAGTTGCAAGTAGTTTCTGGTGTTTGTAGTATGCTGGAGGCCGTGGACAGCGCTGACCGTAGGGGTGGGCTGTGATGCGGTAGCCACGTGGCCGGGTATACCGGGCGCCCGTTTGGTGTCACGGAACCCTGTTCACATCGTTTGGGGCTGTGAGCGAAACTCCGGCCGGATCTCCTCATGGATGGAACCCGAATAGGCGATAAACCTGGACTAGAGACTTGAGTGTTTAGGTAGGTCGTGGTCTACACCCACGTCGGCTTTCGCTTGAAGTCTGCCGAGCACATGTCGTGTGCAGACGCTAAGTGGTGGAAACATGTATGAAGAAGTACACCCCTGCAGGGTTAACATCATCTATTCGAATAGCCGTGTCCGCGGAAAAGGACTTCTGGGTTGCTTATATCAGTTCATAGACAAGTGAAAGTGGATACTTTAAAATGCGCAAGATAAGCGTGAGTGCTATGGATGGCGTTCTCGTAGGGAGACGGGAGCGGATCCATAGTGGTGTATTG
>NW_021186402.1:0-943 GCF_002162155.2 Triticum dicoccoides
TCCGCTAAGTATTTGGGGCAGTTCCGCTTCCAGTGACCCTTCCCCTTGCAATAAAAGCACTCAGTCTCAGGCTTGGGTCCATTCTTTGACTTCTTCCCGGTAACTGGCTTACCAGGCGCGGCAACATCTTTGCCGTCCTTCTTGAAGTTCTTCTTACCCTTGCCCTTCTTGAACTTAGTGGTCTTATTGACCATCAACACTTGATGTTCTTTCTTGATTTCAGCCTCTGCTGACTTCAGCATCGAGAACACTTCAGGAATGGTCTTTTCCATCCCCTGCATGTTGTAGTTCATCACAAAGCTCTTGTAGCTTGGTGGGAGCGACTGGAGGATTCTGTCAATGACCGCCTCATCTGGGAGGTTAATGTTCAGCTGGGTCATACGGTTGTGCAACCCAGACATCTTCAGGATGTGCTCACTGACAGAACTGTTTTCCCCCATCTTACAACTGTAGAACTTGTCGGAGACATCATATCTCTCGACCCGGGCATGAGCTTGAAAAACTAGTTTCAGTTCTTCGAACATCTCATATGCTCCGTGGTGCTCAAAACGCTTTTGGAGCCCCGGTTCTAAGCTGTAAAGCATGCCGCACTGAACGAGGGAGTAATCATCAGCACGAGACTGCCAAGCATTCATAATGTCTTGGTTCTCTGGGACGGGAGCGTCACCTAGCGGTCCTTCTAGGACATATTGTTTCCTGGCAGCTATGAGGATGATCCTCAGGTTCCGGACCCAGTCCGTATAGTTGCTGCCATCATCTTTCAGCTTGGTTTTCTCTAGGAACGCGTTGAAGTTCATGTTTACATTAGCGTTGGCCATTGATCTACAAGACATATTTGCAAAGGTTTTAGACTAAGTTCATGATAATAAAGTTCTAATCAAATTATGAACTCCCACTTAGATTAGACATCCCTCTAGTCATCTAAGTGTTACACGATCCGAGT
>NW_021186403.1:0-1098 GCF_002162155.2 Triticum dicoccoides
TCCTGAACCATCCAGCTAGTTCCTCTTGAAGTGGTCGGAAGCGAGCTTCTGGACTAAGCATCATCCGGAGGTTATTCCTCTGAGCATTGGTATCACTCGGAACCCGCTCAGAGGTGTATCTCCGGATCATCTCACAGACATAGTATGCACATAGATTGGTCCCCGCTGGCTGAATATCCTCACCATTCTTAGCCTTTGCCCTTTTGAATTCTAGCTCTTTTTTGAATTCACCGACCTTTGTATCTACGAACCGTCTCCAAACCCTACGAGGCAAAGAAAATTAAATGAACAAGAGAGTTATTAGTTACTTGATATTAGGAAATGAACGAAATAGGCCGATCGATATAGAGCGCAAATGAATGAAAATAATTACTTCTGCAGCATTCTTCTCATGTCGACCCAAAGCTTTGGATCCTTATTCAGAGAGTCGTGGACGGGACATTCTGAGGTGTCAACTTTAATTACTAGCAGAATCCAGTGGAACCTGCGGACATGATACATGCACAGTACGTCATGCATAACTCATCGATTAGCCGGCCACATACCATGCATGGAGTAAACAAAAAAGAATGTGCTCAAGACAGAAACACTCACCCAAAATGGTAAGGAAATAGAATATCACTTTTGAGTTCCTGCTTTGTAAGAAACTGCCATAGGTCTGCCTCCATGTCGGCGGGGTGATGCTCCAACACATATCCATTAACGATGTGTGGGTCAATGAACCCAACATTATGGATGTTCCTTACTCTGCATTCCTTAATCTTCATTCTGCATGTATAATAGCGGACACAACAATATAGTTAGGACATATATATAGTGCAGGCAATATGAACGAGATGGGGTAGAAATAAATCACTTACAGAACGTAGCAACTGATGATAGATTTGTCGAGCTCGCGCAGATTGAAAAGCTGGAACAATTCACTCAGATGAATTTGTACATAGTAATGTTTGAAGTGATGCTCATATCTAACTTCCGCATAAATATATTCTTTGGCGTTTTTATTTTTTATGTAACCCTTGTACCATTTCAGCAGACCTTTCATTTGTGGAGGTAGATCCTGTTCCTGCGCAGGCTCGACGAGAGGCCCATTCTTCA
>NW_021186404.1:0-1200 GCF_002162155.2 Triticum dicoccoides
TTTATTGCAAGGGAAGCGGTCACTGGAAGCGGAACTGCCCTAAGTACTTAGCGGATAAGAAGGCCGGCAAAACAAAAGGTATATGTGATATACATGTAATTGATGTGTACCTTACTAGTGCCCGTAGTAGCTCCTGGGTATTTGATACCGGTGCAGTTGCTCACATTTGTAACTCAAAGCAGGGGCTGCAGAATAAGCGGAAACTGGCAAAGGACGAGGTGACGATGCGCGTCGGGAATGGTTCCAAGGTCAATGTGATCGCCGTCGGCACGCTACCTCTGCATCTCCCTTCGGGATTAGTTTTAAACCTTAATAATTGTTATTTAGTGCCAGCTTTGAGCATGAACATTGTATCGGGATCTCGTTTAATTCGAGATGGCTACTCTTTTAAATCTGAGAATAATGGTTGTTCCATTTTTATGAGAGATATGTTTTATGGTCATGCTCTATGGTGAATGGTTTATTCCTTATGAATCTCGAACGTGATGCTACACATATTCATAATGTGAGTACCAAAAGAAGTAAGGTTAATAATGATAGTCCCACATACCTGTGGCACTGCCGCCTTGGTCACATAGGTGTCAAACGCATGAAGAAGCTCCATGCTGATGGACTTTTAGAGTCTCTTGATTATGAATCATTTGACACGTGTGAACCATGCCTTATGGGTAAAATGACCAAGACTCCGTTCTCAGGAACAATGGAGCGAGCAACCGACTTATTGGAAATCATACATACTGATGTGTGCGGTCCAATGAGTATTGAGGCTCGCGGTGGCTATCGTTATGTTCTCACCCTCACTGATGATTTAAGTAGGTATGGGTATATCTACTTAATGAAACACAAGTCTGAAACCTTTGAAAAGTTCAAGGAATTTCAGAGTGAGGTTGAAAATCAACGTGACAGGAAAATCAAGTTTCTGCGATCAGATCGTGGAGGAGAATACTTGAGTCACGAGTTTGGCACACACTTAAGAAAATGTGGAATAGTTTCACAACTCACGCCGCCTGGAACACCTCAGCGTAATGGTGTGTCCGAACGTCGTAATCGCACTCTATTAGATATGGTGCGATCTATGATGTCTCTTACCGATTTACCGCTTTCTTTTTGGGGCTATGCTTTAGAGACTGCCGCATTCACTTTAAATAGGGCTCCGTCGAAATCCGTTGAGACGACACCGTATGAATTATGGTTTGGGAA
>NW_021186405.1:0-12714 GCF_002162155.2 Triticum dicoccoides
GGCAACATCTATCTATAGTGATACTCCTTTGTTTGTACTAGTAATTTTGTTTGTACCCTTTCTTTTTTTTCAACCGTAAAAATGGATGTTTGGAACCGGGTCCGTTCTACTTCCTCCCTCCGTGTACACGGATCTTTTTTCAACCTGATACTAGAGGCGGCACATAGCGGGGTGATTTCGCGGATTCGCAAGTTTGGAAACGGGCAAAGGCCGCCCATTTGTAACCCTTCTGAAGGTGGAATGTTGTAACGCTTTCTGCTTCCCCCGGCCCTCTTTTAGTGCATGCTCTCTGTTATATTAATGGTTACCCATTTAGATTTTGATTTTTCACAAGATCTGCCAAATATATGATTTAAGGTGGAGTTCATTCGGTTTCTTGACAAGAAAGTGTGCTCTAGCCAAACAAATCAGTGGTGTTGCTTCAAAGCAATGCCGAACCTGGAGAGCCACCCTGGCATCTAAGTACGCTACATCATAACTGAAGAAATTATTTTGAATTTACCAGCTATGATCAATGCAGCTAGGGCCGGCAACATCTATCTATAGTGATACTCCTTTGTTTGTACTAGTAATTTTGTGTGTACCCTTTCTTTTTTTTCAACCGTAAAAATGGATGTTTGGAACCGGGTCCGTTCTACTTCCTCCCTCCGTGTACACGGATCTTTTTTCAACCTGATACTAGAGGCGGCACATAGCGGGGTGATTTCGCGGATTCGCAAGTTTGGAAACGGGCAAAGGCCGCCCATTTGTAACCCTTCTGAAGGTGGAATGTTGTAACGCTTTCCGCTTCCCCCGGCCCTCTTTTAGTGCATGCTCTCTGTTATATTAATGGTTACCCATTTAGATTTTGATTTTTCACAAGATCTGCCAAATATATGATTTAAGGTGGAGTTCATTCGGTTTCTTGACAAGAAAGTGTGCTCTAGCCAAACAAATCAGTGGTGTTGCTTCAAAGCAATGCAGAACCTGGAGAGCCACCCTGGCATCTATCAATGCTACATCATAACTGAAGAAATTATTTTGAATTTGCCAGCTATGATCAATGCAGCTAGGGCCGGCAACATCTATCTATAGTGATACTCCTTTGTTTGTACTAGTAATTTTGTGTGTACCCTTTCTTTTTTTTCAACCGTAAAAATGGATGTTTGGAACCGGGTCCGTTCTACTTCCTCCCTCCGTCTACACGGATCTTTTTTCAACCTGATACTAGAGGCGGCACATAGCGGGGTGATTTCGCGGATTCGCAGGTTTGGAAACGGGCAAAGGCCGCCCATTTGTAACCCTTCTGAAGGTGGAATGTTGTAACGCTTTCTGCTTCCCCCGGCCCTCTTTTAGTGCATGCTCTCTGTTATATTAATGGTTACCCATTTATATTTTGATTTTTCACAAGATCTGCCAAATATATGATTTAAGGTGGAGTTCATTCGGTTTCTTGACAAGAAAGTGTGCTCTAGCCAAACAAATCAGTGGTGTAGCTTCAAAGCAATGCCGATCCTGGAGAGCCACCCTGGCATCTATCAATGCTACATCATAACTGAAGAAATTATTTTGAAATTACCAGCTATGATCAATGCAGCTAGGGCCGGCAACATCTATCTATAGTGATACTCCTTTGTTTGTACTAGTAATTTTGTTTGTACCCTTTCTTTTTTTTTCAACCGTAAAAATGGATGTTTGGAACCGGGTCCGTTCTACTTCCTCCCTCCGTGTACACGGATCTTTTTTCAACCTGATACTAGAGGCGGCACGCAGCGGGGTGATTTCGCGAATTCGCAAGTTTGGAAACGGGGAAATGCCGCCCATTTGTAACCCTTCTGAACGTGGAATGTTGTAACGCTTTCCGCTTCCCCCGGCCCTCTTTTAGTGCACGCCCTCTGTTATATTAATGGTTACCCATTTAGATTTTGATTTTTCACAAGATCTGCCAAATATATGATTTAAGGTGGAGTTCATTCGGTTTCTTGACAAGAAAGTGTGCTCTAGCCAAACAAATCAGTGGTGTTGCTTCAAAGCAATGCCGAACCTGGAGAGCCACCCTGGCATCTATCAACGCTACATCATAACTGAAGAAATTATTTTTAATTTACCAGCTATGATCAATGCAGCTAGGGCCGGCAACATCTATCTATAGTGATACTCCTTTGTTTGTACTAGTAATTTTGTTTGTACCCTTTCTTTTTTTTTCAACCGTAAAAATGGATGTTTGGAACCGGGTCCGTTCTACTTCCTCCCTCCGTGTACATGGATCTTTTTTCAACCTGATACTAGAGGCGGCACGCAGCGGGGTGATTTCGCGGATTCGCAAGTTTGGAAACGGGCAAAGGCCGCCCATTTGTAACCCTTCTGAAGGTGGAATGTTGTAACGCTTTCCGCTTCCCCCGGCCCTCTTTTAGTGCATGCTCTCTGTTATATTAATGGTTACCCATTTAGATTTTGATTTTTCACAAGACCTGCCAAATATATATGATTTAAGGTGGAGTTCATTCGGTTTCTTGACAAGAAAGTGTGCTCTAGCCAAACAAATCAGTGGTGTTGCTTCAAAGCAATGCCGAACCTGGAGAGCCACCCTGGCATCTATCAATGCTACATCATAACTGAAGAAATTATTTTGAATTTGCCAGCTATGATCAATGCAGCTAGGGCCGGCAACATCTATCTATAGTGATACTCCTTTGTTTGTACTAGTGATTTTGTTTGTACCCTTTCTTTTTTTTCAACCGTAAAAATGGATGTTTGGAACCGGGTCCGTTCTACTTCCTCCCTCCGTGTACACGGATATTTTTTCAACCTGATACTAGAGGCGGCACATAGCGGGGTGATTTCGCGGATTCGCAAGTTTGGAAACGGGCAAAGGCCGCCCATTTGTAACCCTTCTGAAGGTGGAATGTTGTAACACTTTCTGCTTCCCCCGGCCCTCTTTTAGAGCATGCTCTCTGTTATATTAATGGTTACCCATTTAGATTTTGATTTTTCACAAGATCTGCGAAATATATGATTTAAGGTGGAGTTCATTCGGTTTCTTGACAAGAAAGTGTGCTCTAGCCAAACAAATCAGTGGTGTAGCTTCAAAGCAATGCCGATCCTGGAGAGCCACCCTGGCATCTATCAATGCTACATCATAACTGAAGAAATTATTTTGAAATTACCAGCTATGATCAATGCAGCTAGGGCCGGCAACATCTATCTATAGTGATACTCCTTTGTTTGTACTAGTAATTTTGTTTGTACCCTTTCTTTTTTTTCAACCGTAAAAATGGATGTTTGGAACCGGGTCCTTTCTACTTCCTCCCTCCGTGTACACGGATCTTTTTTCAACCTGATACTAGAGGCGGCACGCAGCGGGGTGATTTCGCGGATTCGCAAGTTTGGAAACGGGCAAAGGCCGCCCATTTGTAACCCTTCTGAAGGTGGAATGTTGTAATGCTTTCCGCTTCCCTCGGCCCTCTTTTAGTGCACGCTCTCCGTTATATTAATGGTTACCCATTTAGATTTTGATTTTTGACAAGATCTGCCAAATATATGATTTAAGGTGGAGTTCATTCGGTTTCTTGACACGAAAGTGTGCTCTAGCCAAACAAATCAGTGGTGTTGCTTCAAAGCAATGCCGAACCTGGAGAGCCACCCTGGCATCTATCAATGCTACATCATAACTGAAGAAATTATTTTGAATTTACCAGCTATGATCAATGCAGCTAGGGCCGGCAACATCTATCTATAGTGATACTCCTTTGTTTGTACTAGTAATTTTGTTTGTACCCTTTCTTTTTTTTCAACCGTAAAAATGGATGTTTGGAACCGGGTCCGTTCTACTTCCTCCCTCCGTGTACACGGATCTTTTTTCAACCTGATACTAGAGGTGGCACGCAGTGGGGTGATTTCGCGGATTCGCAAGTTTGGAAACAGGCAAAGGCCGCCCATTTGTAACCCTTCTGAAGGTGGAATGTTGTAATGCTTTCCGCTTCCCCCGGCCCTCTTTTAGTGCATGCTCTCTGTTATATTAAGGGTTACCCATTTAGATTTTGATTTTTCACAAGATCTGCCAAATATATGATATAAGGTGGAGTTCATTCGGTTTCTTGACAAGAAAGTGTGCTCTAGCCAAACAAATCAGTGGTGTTGCTTCAAAGCAATGCCGAACCTGGAGAGCCACCCTGGCATCTATCAATGCTACATCATAACTGAAGAAATTATTTTGAATTTACCAGCTATGATCAATGCAGCTAGGGCGGGCAACATCTATCTATAGTGATACTCCTTTGTTTGTAGTAGTAATTTTGTTTGTACCCTTTCTTTTTTTTCAACCGTAAAAATGGATGTTTGGAACCGGGTCCGTTCTACTTCCTCCCTCCGTGTACACGAATCTTTTTTCAACCTGATACTAGAGGCGGCACATAGCGGGGTGATTTCGCGGATTCGCAAGTTTGGAAACGGGCAAAGGCCGCCCATTTATAACCCTTCTGAAGGTGGAATGTTGTAATGCTTTCTACTTCCCCCGGCCCTCTTTTAGTGCACGCTCTCTGTTATATTAATGGTTACCCATTTAGATTTTGATTTTTCACAAGATCTGCCAAATATATGATTTAAGGTGGAGTTCATTCGGTTTCTTGACAAGAAAGTGTGCTCTAGCCAAACAAATCAGTGGTGTTGCTTCAAAGCAATGCCGAACCTGGAGAGCCACCCTGGCTTCTATCAATGCTACATCATAACTGAAGAAATTATTTTGAATTTACCAGCTATGATCAATGCAGCTAGGGCCGGCAACATCTATCTATAGTGATACTCCTTTGTTTGTACTAGTAATTTTGTTTGTACCCTTTCTTTTTTTTCAACCGTAAAAATGGATGTTTGGAACCGGGTCCGTTCTACTTCCTCCCTTTGTGTACACGGATCTTTTTTCAACCTGATACTAAAGGTGGCACGCAGCGGGGTGATTTCGCGGATTCGCAAGTTTGGAAACGGGCAAAGCCCGCCCATTTGTAACCCTTCTGAAGGTGGAATGTTGTAACGCTTTCCACTTCCCCCGGCCCTCTTTTAGTGCATGCTCTCTGTTATACTAATGGTTACCCATTTAGATTTTGATTTTTCACAAGATCTGCCAAATATATGATTTAAGGTGGAGTTCATTCGGTTTCTTGACAAGAAAGTGTGCTCTAGCCAAACAAATCAGTGGTGTTGCTTCAAAGCAATGCCGAACCTGGAGAGCCACCCTGGCATCTATCAATGCTACATCATAACTGAAGAAATTATTTTGAATTTACCAGCTATGATCAATGCAGCTTGGGCGGGCAACATCTATCTATAGTGATACTCCTTTGTTTGTACTAGTAATTTTGTTTGTACCCTTTCTTTTTTTTCAACCGTAAAAATGGATGTTTGGAACCGGGTCCGTTCTACTTCCTCCCTCCGTGTACACGGATCTTTTTTCAACCTGATACTAGAGGCGGCACATAGCGGGGTGATTTCGCGGATTCGCAAGTTTGGAAACGGGCAAAGGCCGCCCATTTGTAACCCTTCTGAAGGTGGACTGTCGTAATGCTTTCTACTTCCCCCGGCCCTCTTTTAGTGCATGCTCTCTGTTATATTAATGGTTACCCATTTAGATTTTGATTTTTCACAAGATCTGCCAAATATATTATTTAAGGTGGAGTTCATTCGGTTTCTTGACAAGAAAGTGTGCTCTAGCCAAACAAATCAGTGGTGTTGCTTCAAAGCAATGCCGAACCTGGAGAGCCACCCTGGCATCTATCAATGCTACATCATAACTGAAGAAATTATTTTGAATTTACCAGCTCTGATCAATGCAGCTAGGGCCGGCAACATCTATCTATAGTGATACTCCTTTGTTTGTACTAGTAATTTTGTTTGTACCCTTTCTTTTGTTTCAACCGTAAAAATGGATGTTTGGAACCGGGTCCATTCTACTTCCTCCCTCCGTGTACACGGATCTTTTTTCAACCTGATACTAGAGGCGGCATGCGGCGGGGTGATTTCGCGGATTCGCAAGTTTGGAAACGGGCAAAGGCCGCCCATTTGTAACCCATCTGAAGGTGGACTGTCGTAATGCTTTCTACTTCCCCCGGCCCTCTTTTAGTGCATGCTCTCTGTTATATTAATGGTTACCCATTTAGATTTTGATTTTTCACAAGATCTGCCAAATATATGATTTAAGGTGGAGTTCATTCGGTTTCTTGACAAGAAAGTGTGCTCTAGCCAAACAAATCAGTGGTGTTGCTTCAAAGCAATGCAGAACCTGGAGAGCCACCCTAGCATCTATCAATGCTACATCATAACTGAAGAAATTATTTTGAATTTACCAGCTATGATCAATGCAGCTAGGGCCGGCAACATCTATCTATAGTGATACCCCTTTGTTTGTACTAGTAATTTTGTTTGTACCCTTTCTTTTTTTTTCAACCGTAAAAATGGATGTTTGGAACCGGGTCTGTTCTACTTCCTCACTCCGTGTGCACGGATCTTTTTTCAACCTGATACTAGAGGCGGCACATAGCGGGGTGATTTCGCGGATTCGCAAGTTTGGAAACGGGCAAAGGCCGCCCATTTGTAACCCTTCTGAAGGTGGAATGTTGTAATGCTTTCTACTTCCCCCGGCCCTCTTTTAGTGCACGCTCTCTGTTATATTAATGGTTACCCATTTAGATTTTGATTTTTCACAAGATCTGCCAAATATATGATTTAAGGTGGAGTTCATTCGGTTTCTTGACAAGAAAGTGTGCTCTAGCCAAACAAATCGGTGGTGTTGCTTCAAAGCAATGCCGAACCTGGAGAGCCACCCTGGCATCTATCAATGCTACATCATAACTGAAGAAATTATTTTGAATTTACCAGCTATGATCAATGCAGCTAGGGCCGGCAACATCTATCTATAGTGATACCCCTCTGTTTGTACTAGTAATTTTGTTTGTACCCTTTCTTTTTTTTTCAACCGTAAAAATGGATGTTTGGAACCGGGTCCGTTCTACTTCCTCCCTCCGTGTACACGGATCTTTTTTCAACCTGATACTAGAGGCGGCACATAGCGGGGTGATTTCGCAGATTCGCAAGTTTGGAAACGGGCAAAGGCCGCCCATTTGTAACCCTTCTGAAGGTGGAATGTTGTAACGCTTTCCGCTTCCCCCGGCCCTCTTTTAGTGCACGCTCTCTGTTATATTAATGGTTACCCATTTAGATTTTGATTTTTCACAAGATCTGCCAAATATATGATTTAAGGTGGAGTTCATTCGGTTTCTTGACAAGAAAGTGTGCTCTAGCCAAACAAATCAGTGGTGTTGCTTCAAAGCAATGCCGAACCTGGAGAGCCACCCTGGCATCTATCAATGCTACATCATAACTGAAGAAATTATTTTGAATTTACCAGCTATGATCAGTGCAGCTAGGGCCGGCAACATCTATCTATAGTGATACTCCTTTGTTTGTACTAGTAATTTTTTTTGTACCCTTTCTTTTTTTTCAACCGTAAAAATGGATGTTTGGAACCGGGTCCGTTCTACTTCCTCCCTTTGTGTACACGGATCTTTTTTCAACCTGATACTAGAGGTGGCACGCAGCGGGGTGATTTCGCGGATTCGCAAGTTTGGAAACGGGCAAAGGCCGCCCATTTGTAACCCTTCTGAAGGTGGAATGTTGTAACGCTTTCCGCTTCCCCCGGCCCTCTTTTTGTGCATGCTCTCTGTTATATTAATGGTTACCCATTTAGATTTTGATTTTTCACAAGATCTTCCAAATATATGATTCAAGGTGGAGTTCATTCGGTTTCTTGACAAGATAGTGTGCTCTAGCCAAACAAATCAGTGGTGTTGCTTCAAAGCAATGCCGAACCTGGAGAGCCACCCTGGCATCTATCAATGCTACATAATAACTGAAGAAATTATTTTGAATTTACCAGCTATGATCAATGCAGCTAGGGCGGGCAACATCTATCTATAGTGATACCCCTTTGTTTGTACTAGTAATTTTGTTTGTACCCTTTCTTTTTTTTCAACCGTAAAAATGGATGTTTGGAACCGGGTCCGTTCTGTGTACACGGATCTTTTTTCAACCTGATACTAGAGGCGGCACATAGCGGGGTGATTTCGCGGATTCGCAAGTTTGGAAACGGGCAAAGGCCGCCCATTTGTAACCCTTCTGAAGGTGGAATGTTGTAACGCTTTCTGCTTCCCCCGGCCCTCTTTTAGTGCATGCTCTCTGTTATATTAATGGTTACCCATTTAGATTTTGATTTTTCACAAGATCTGCCAAATATATGATTTAAGGTGGAGTTCATTCGGTTTCTTGACAAGAAAGTGTGCTCTAGCCAAACAAATCAGTGGTGTTGCTTCAAAGCAATGCCGAACCTGGAGAGCCACCCTGGCATCTATCAATGCTACATCATATCTGAAGAAATTATTTTGAATTTACCAGCTATGATCAATGCAGCTAGGGCCGGCAACATCTATCTATAGTGATACTCCTTTGTTTGTACTAGTAATTTTGTTTGTACCCTTTCTTTGTTTTCAACCGTAAAAATGGATGTTTGGAACCGGGTCCGTTCTACTTCCTCCCTCCGTGTACACGGATATTTTTTCAACCTAATACTAGAGGCGGCACGCAGCAGGGTGATTTCGCGGATTCGCAAGTTTGGAAACGGGCAAAGGCCGCCCATTTGTAACCCTTCTGAAGGTGGAATGTTGTAACGCTTTCCACTTCCCCGGCCCTCTTTTAGTGCATGCTCTCTGTTATATTAATGGTTACCCATTTAGATTTTGATTTTTCACAAGATCTGCCAAATATATGATTTAAGGTGGAGTTCATTCGGTTTCTTGACAAGAAAGTGTGCTCTAGCCAAACAAATCAGTGGTGTTGCTTCAAAGCAATGCCGAACCTGGAGAGCCACCCTGGCATCTATCAATGCTACATCATAACTGAAGAAATTATTTTGAATTTACCAGCTATGATCAATGCAGCTAGGGCCGGCAACATCTATCTATAGTGATACTCCTTTGTTTGTACTAGTAATTTTGTTTGTACCCTTTCTTTTTTTTCAACCGTAAAAATGGATGTTTGGAACCGGGTCCGTTCTACTTCCTCCCTCCGTGTACACGGATCTTTTTTCAACCTGATACTAGAGGCGGCACATAGCGGGGTGATTTCGCGGATTCGCAAGTTTGGAAACGGGCAAAGGCCGCCCATTTGTAACCCTTCTGAAGGTGGAATGTTGTAATGCTTTCTACTTCCCCCGGCCCTCTTTTAGTGCACGCTCTCTGTTATATTAATGGTTACCCATTTAGATTTTGATTTTTCACAAGATCTGCCAAGTATATGATTTAAGGTGGAGTTCATTCGGTTTCTTGACAAGAAAGTGTGCTCTAGCCAAACAAATCAGTGGTGTTGCTTCAAAGCAATGCCGAACCTGGAGAGCCACCCTGGCTTCTATCAATGCTACATCATAACTGAAGAAATTATTTTGAATTTACCAGCTATGATCAATGCAGCTAGGGCCGGCAACATCTATCTATAGTGATACTCCTTTGTTTGTACTAGTAATTTTGTTTGTACCCTTTCTTTTTTTTCAACCGTAAAAATGGATGTTTGGAACCGGGTCCGTTCTACTTCCTCCCTTTGTGTACACGGATCTTTTTTCAACCTGATACTAGAGGTGGCACGCAGCGGGGTGATTTCGCGGATTCGCAAGTTTGGAAACGGGCAAAGCCCGCCCATTTGTAACCCTTCTGAAGGTGGAATGTTGTAATGCTTTCTACTTCCCCCGGCCCTCTTTTAGTGCACGCTCTCTGTTATATTAATGGTTACCCATTTAGATTTTGATTTTTCACAAGATCTGCCAAATATATGATTTAAGGTGGAGTTCATTCGGTTTCTTGACAAGAAAGTGTGCTCTAGCCAAACAAATCAGTGGTGTTGCTTCAAAGCAATGCCGAACCTGGAGAGCCACCCTGGCTTCTATCAATGCTACATCATAACTGAAGAAATTATTTTGAATTTACCAGCTATGATCAATGCAGCTAGGGCCGGCAACATCTATCTATAGTGATACTCCTTTGTTTGTACTAGTAATTTTGTTTGTACCCTTTCTTTTTTTTCAACCGTAAAAATGGATGTTTGGAACCGGGTCCGTTCTACTTCCTCCCTTTGTGTACACGGATCTTTTTTCAACCTGATACTAAAGGTGGCACGCAGCGGGGTGATTTCGCGGATTCGCAAGTTTGGAAACGGGCAAAGCCCGCCCATTTGTAACCCTTCTGAAGGTGGAATGTTGTAACGCTTTCCACTTCCCCCGGCCCTCTTTTAGTGCATGCTCTCTGTTATACTAATGGTTACCCATTTAGATTTTGATTTTTCACAAGATCTGCCAAATATATGATTTAAGGTGGAGTTCATTCGGTTTCTTGACAAGAAAGTGTGCTCTAGCCAAACAAATCAGTGGTGTTGCTTCAAAGCAATGCCGAACCTGGAGAGCCACCCTGGCATCTATCAATGCTACATCATAACTGAAGAAATTATTTTGAATTTACCAGCTATGATCAATGCAGCTTGGGCGGGCAACATCTATCTATAGTGATACTCCTTTGTTTGTACTAGTAATTTTGTTTGTACCCTTTCTTTTTTTTCAACCGTAAAAATGGATGTTTGGAACCGGGTCCGTTCTACTTCCTCCCTCCGTGTACACGGATCTTTTTTCAACCTGATACTAGAGGCGGCACATAGCGGGGTGATTTCGCGGATTCGCAAGTTTGGAAACGGGCAAAGGCCGCCCATTTGTAACCCTTCTGAAGGTGGACTGTCGTAATGCTTTCTACTTCCCCCGGCCCTCTTTTAGTGCATGCTCTCTGTTATATTAATGGTTACCCATTTAGATTTTGATTTTTCACAAGATCTGCCAAATATATTATTTAAGGTGGAGTTCATTCGGTTTCTTGACAAGAAAGTGTGCTCTAGCCAAACAAATCAGTGGTGTTGCTTCAAAGCAATGCCGAACCTGGAGAGCCACCCTGGCATCTATCAATGCTACATCATAACTGAAGAAATTATTTTGAATTTACCAGCTCTGATCAATGCAGCTAGGGCCGGCAACATCTATCTATAGTGATACTCCTTTGTTTGTACTAGTAATTTTGTTTGTACCCTTTCTTTTGTTTCAACCGTAAAAATGGATGTTTGGAACCGGGTCCATTCTACTTCCTCCCTCCGTGTACACGGATCTTTTTTCAACCTGATACTAGAGGCGGCATGCGGCGGGGTGATTTCGCGGATTCGCAAGTTTGGAAATGGGCAAAGGCCGCCCATTTGTAACCCATCTGAAGGTGGACTGTCGTAATGCTTTCTACTTCCCCCGGCCCTCTTTTAGTGCATGCTCTCTGTTATATTAATGGTTACCCATTTAGATTTTGATTTTTCACAAGATCTGCCAAATATATGATTTAAGGTGGAGTTCATTCGGTTTCTTGACAAGAAAGTGTGCTCTAGCCAAACAAATCAGTGGTGTTGCTTCAAAGCAATGCAGAACCTGGAGAGCCACCCTAGCATCTATCAATGCTACATCATAACTGAAGAAATTATTTTGAATTTACCAGCTATGATCAATGCAGCTAGGGCCGGCAACATCTATCTATAGTGATACCCCTTTGTTTGTACTAGTAATTTTGTTTGTACCCTTTCTTTTTTTTTCAACCATAAAAATGGATGTTTGGAACCGGGTCTGTTCTACTTCCTCACTCCGTGTGCACGGATCTTTTTTCAACCTGATACTAGAGGCGGCACATAGCGGGGTGATTTCGCGGATTCGCAAGTTTGGAAACGGGCAAAGGCCGCCCATTTGTAACCCTTCTGAAGGTGGAATGTTGTAATGCTTTCTACTTCCCCCGGCCCTCTTTTAGTGCATGCTCTCTGTTATATTAATGGTTACCCATTTAGATTTTGATTTTTCACAAGATCTGCCAAATATATGATTTAAGGTGGAGTTCATTCGGTTTCTTGACAAGAAAGTGTGCTCTAGCCAAACAAATCAGTGGTGTTGCTTCAAAGCAATGCCGAACCTGGAGAGCCACCCTGGCATCTATCAATGCTACATCATAACTGAAGAAATTATTTTGAATTTACCAGCTATGATCAATGCAGCTAGGGCCGGCAACATCTATCTATAGTGATACCCCTTTGTTTGTACTAGTAATTTTGTTTGTACCCTTTCTTTTTTTTTCAACCGTAAAAATGGATGTTTGGAACCGGGTCCGTTCTACTTCCTCCCTCCGTGTACGCGGATCTTTTTTCAACCTGATACTAGAGGCGGCACATAGCGGGGTGATTTCGCAGATTCGCAAGTTTGGAAACGGGCAAAGGCCGCCCATTTGTAACCCTTCTGAAGGTGGAATGTTGTAACGCTTTCCGCTTCCCCCGGCCCTCTTTTAGTGCACGCTCTCTGTTATATTAATGGTTACCCATTTAGATTTTGATTTTTCACAAGATCTGCCAAATATATGATTTAAGGTGGAGTTCATTCGGTTTCTTGACAAGAAAGTGTGCTCTAGCCAAACAAATCAGTGGTGTTGCTTCAAAGCAATGCCGAACCTGGAGAGCCACCCTGGCATCTATCAATGCTACATCATAACTGAAGAAATTATTTTGAATTTACCAGCTATGATCAGTGCAGCTAGGGCCGGCAACATCTATCTATAGTGATACTCCTTTGTTTGTACTAGTAATTTT
>NW_021186405.1:12724-14472 GCF_002162155.2 Triticum dicoccoides
ACTAGTAATTTTGTTTGTACCCTTTCTTTTGTTTCAACCGTAAAAATGGATGTTTGGAACCGGGTCCATTCTACTTCCTCCCTCCGTGTACACGGATCTTTTTTCAACCTGATACTAGAGGCGGCATGCGGCGGGGTGATTTCGCGGATTCGCAAGTTTGGAAACGGGCAAAGGCCGCCCATTTGTAACCCATCTGAAGGTGGACTGTCGTAATGCTTTCTACTTCCCCCGGCCCTCTTTTAGTGCATGCTCTCTGTTATATTAATGGTTACCCATTTAGATTTTGATTTTTCACAAGATCTGCCAAATATATGATTTAAGGTGGAGTTCATTCGGTTTCTTGACAAGAAAGTGTGCTCTAGCCAAACAAATCAGTGGTGTTGCTTCAAAGCAATGCAGAACCTGGAGAGCCACCCTAGCATCTATCAATGCTACATCATAACTGAAGAAATTATTTTGAATTTACCAGCTATGATCAATGCAGCTAGGGCCGGCAACATCTATCTATAGTGATACCCCTTTGTTTGTACTAGTAATTTTGTTTGTACCCTTTCTTTTTTTTCAACCATAAAAATGGATGTTTGGAACCGGGTCTGTTCTACTTCCTCACTCCGTGTGCACGGATCTTTTTTCAACCTGATACTAGAGGCGGCACATAGCGGGGTGATTTCGCGGATTCGCAAGTTTGGAAACGGGCAAAGGCCGCCCATTTGTAACCCTTCTGAAGGTGGAATGTTGTAACGCTTTCCACTTCCCCCGGCCCTCTTTTAGTGCATGCTCTCTGTTATACTAATGGTTACCCATTTAGATTTTGATTTTTCACAAGATCTGCCAAATATATGATTTAAGGTGGAGTTCATTCGGTTTCTTGACAAGAAAGTGTGCTCTAGCCAAACAAATCAGTGGTGTTGCTTCAAAGCAATGCCGAACCTGGAGAGCCACCCTGGCATCTATCAATGCTACATCATAACTGAAGAAATTATTTTGAATTTACCAGCTATGATCAATGCAGCTTGGGCGGGCAACATCTATCTATAGTGATACTCCTTTGTTTGTACTAGTAATTTTGTTTGTACCCTTTCTTTTTTTTCAACCGTAAAAATGGATGTTTGGAACCGGGTCCGTTCTACTTCCTCCCTCCGTGTACACGGATCTTTTTTCAACCTGATACTAGAGGCGGCACATAGCGGGGTGATTTCGCGGATTCGCAAGTTTGGAAACGGGCAAAGGCCGCCCATTTGTAACCCTTCTGAAGGTGGACTGTCGTAATGCTTTCTACTTCCCCCGGCCCTCTTTTAGTGCATGCTCTCTGTTATATTAATGGTTACCCATTTAGATTTTGATTTTTCACAAGATCTGCCAAATATATTATTTAAGGTGGAGTTCATTCGGTTTCTTGACAAGAAAGTGTGCTCTAGCCAAACAAATCAGTGGTGTTGCTTCAAAGCAATGCCGAACCTGGAGAGCCACCCTGGCATCTATCAATGCTACATCATAACTGAAGAAATTATTTTGAATTTACCAGCTCTGATCAATGCAGCTAGGGCCGGCAACATCTATCTATAGTGATACTCCTTTGTTTGTACTAGTAATTTTGTTTGTACCCTTTCTTTTGTTTCAACCGTAAAAATGGATGTTTGGAACCGGGTCCATTCTACTTCCTCCCTCCGTGTACACGGATCTTTTTTCAACCTGATACTAGAGGCGGCATGCGGCGGGGTGATTTCGCGGATTCGCAAGTTTGGAAA
>NW_021186405.1:15791-35109 GCF_002162155.2 Triticum dicoccoides
GATTTTTCACAAGATCTGCCAAATATATGATTTAAGGTGGAGTTCATTCGGTTTCTTGACAAGAAAGTGTGCTCTAGCCAAACAAATCAGTGGTGTTGCTTCAAAGCAATGCCGAACCTGGAGAGCCACCCTGGCATCTATCAATGCTACATCATAACTGAAGAAATTATTTTGAATTTACCAGCTATGATCAGTGCAGCTAGGGCCGGCAACATCTATCTATAGTGATACTCCTTTGTTTGTACTAGTAATTTTGTTTGTACCCTTTCTTTTTTTTCAACCGTAAAAATGGATGTTTGGAACCGGGTCCGTTCTACTTCCTCCCTTTGTGTACACGGATCTTTTTTCAACCTAATACTAGAGGGGGCACGCAGCGGGGTGATTTCGCGGATTCGCAAGTTTGGAAACGGGCAAAGGCCGCCCATTTGTAACCCTTCTGAAGGTGGAATGTTGTAACGCTTTCCGCTTCCCCCGGCCCTCTTTTTGTGCATGCTCTCTGTTATATTAATGGTTACCCATTTAGATTTTGATTTTTCACAAGATCTGCCAAATATATGATTTAAGGTGGAGTTCATTCGGTGTCTTGACAAGAAAGTGTGCTCTAGCCAAACAAATCAGTGGTGTTGCTTCAAAGCAATGCCGAACCTGGAGAGCCACCCTGGCATCTATCAATGCTACATCATAACTGAAGAAATTATTTTGAATTTACCAGCTATGATCAATGCAGCTAGGGCTGGCAACATCTATCTATAGTGATACCCCTTTGTTTGTACTAGTAATTTTGTTTGTACCCTTTCTTTTTTTTCAACCGTAAAAATGGATGTTTGGAACCGGGTCCGTTCTACTTCCTCCCTCCGTGTACACGGATCTTTTTTCAACCTGATACTAGAGGCGGCACATAGCGGGGTGATTTCGCGGATTCGCAAGTTTGGAAACGGGCAAAGGCCGCCCATTTGTAACCCTTCTGAAGGTGGAATGTTGTAACGCTTTCTGCTTCCCCCGGCCCTCTTTTAGTGCATGCTCTCTGTTATATTAATGGTTACCCATTTAGATTTTGATTTTTCACAAGATCTGCCAAATATATGATTTAAGGTGGAGTTCATTCGGTTTCTTGACAAGAAAGTGTGCTCTAGCCAAACAAATCAGTGGTGTTGCTTCAAAGCAATGCCGAACCTGGAGAGCCACCCTCGCATCTATCAATGCTACATCATAACTGAAGAAATTATTTTGAGTTTACCAGCTATGATCAATGCAGCTAGGGCCGGCAACATCTATCTATAGTGATACCCCTTTGTTTGTACTAGTAATTTTGTTTGTACCCTTTCTTTTTTTTTCAACCGTAAAAATGGATGTTTGGAACCGGGTCCGTTCTACTTCCTCCCTCCGTGTACACGGATCTTTTTTCAACCTGATACTAGAGGCGGCACATAGCAGGGTGATTTCGCGGATTCGCAAGGTTGGAAACGGGCAAAGGCCGCCCATTTGTAACCCTTCTGAAGGTGGAATGTTGTAACGCTTTCTGCTTCCCCCGGCCCTCTTTTAGTGCATGCTCTCTGTTATATTAATGGTTACCCATTTAGATTTTGATTTTTCACAAGATCTGCCAAATATATGATTTAAGGTGGAGTTCATTCGGTTTCTTGACAAGAAAGTGTGCTCTAGCCAAACAAATCAGTGGTGTTGCTTCAAAGCAATGCCGAACCTGGAGAGCCACCCTCGCATCTATCAATGCTACATCATAACTGAAGAAATTATTTTGAATTTACCAGCTATGATCAATGCAGCTAGGGCCGGCAACATCTATCTATAGTGATACTCCTTTGTTTGTACTAGTAATTTTGTGTGTACCCTTTCTTTTTTTTCAACCGTAAAAATGGATGTTTGGAACCGGGTCCATTCTACTTCCTCCCTCCGTGTACACGGATCTTTTTTCAACCTGATACTAGAGGCGGCACATAGCGGGGTGATTTCGCGGATTCGCAAGGTTGGAAACGGGCAAAGGCCGCCCATTTGTAACCCTTCTGAAGGTGGAATGTTGTAACGCTTTCTACTTCCCCCGGCCCTCTTTTAGTGCACGCTCTCTGTTATATTAATGGTTACCCATTTAGATTTTGATTTTTCACAAGATCTGCCAAATATATGATTTAAGGTGGAGTTCATTCGGTTTCTTGACAAGAAAGTGTGCTCTAGCCAAACAAATCAGTGGTGTTGCTTCAAAGCAATGCCGAACCTGGAGAGCCACCCTCGCATCTATCAATGCTACATCATAACTGAAGAAATTATTTTGAATTTACCAGCTATGATCAATGCAGCTAGGGCCGGCAACATCTATCTATAGTGATACCCCTTTGTTTGTGCTAGTAATTTTGTTTATACCCTTTCTTTTTTTTCAACCATAAAAATGGATGTTTGGAACCGGGTCCGTTCTACTTCCTCCCTCGGTGTACACGGATCTTTTTTCAACCTGATACTAGAGGCGGCACGCAGCGGGGTGATTTCGCGGATTCGCAAGTTTGGAAACGGGCAAAGGCCGCCCATTTGTAACCCTTCTGAAGGTGGAATGTTGTAACGCTTTCCGCTTCCCCCGGCCCTCTTTTAGTGCACGCTCTCTGTTATATTAATGGTTACCCATTTAGATTTTGATTTTTCACAAGATCTGCCAAATATATGATTTAAGGTGGAGTTCATTCAGTTTCTTGACAAGAAAGTGTGCTCTAGCCAAACAAATCAGTGGTGTTGCTTCAAAGCAATGCCGAACCTCGAGAGCCACCCTGGCATCTATCAATGCTACATCATAACTGAAGAAATTATTTTGAATTTACCAGCTATGATCAATGCAGCTAGGGCCGGCAACATCTATCTATAGTGATACCCCTTTGTTTGTGCTAGTAATTTTGTTTATACCCTTTCTTTTTTTCAACCGTAAAAATGGATGTTTGGAACCGGGTCCGTTCTACTTCCTCCCTCGGTGTACACGGATCTTTTTTCAACCTGATACTAGAGGCGGCACGCAGCGGGGTGATTTCGCGGATTCGCAAGTTTGGAAACGGGCAAAGGCCGCCCATTTGTAACCCTTCTGAATGTGGAATGTTGTAACACTTTACGCTTCCCCGGCCCTCTTTTAGTGCACGCTCTCTGTTATATTAATGGTTACCCATTTAGATTTTGATTTTTCACAAGATCTGCCAAATATATGATTTAAGGTGGAGTTCATTCAGTTTCTTGACAAGAAAGTGTGCTCTAGCCAAACAAATCAGTGGTGTTGCTTCAAAGCAATGCCGAACCAGGAGAGCCACCCTGGCATCTATCAATGCTACATCATAACTGAAGAAATTATTTTGAATTTACCAGCTATGATCAATGCAGCTAGGGCGGGCAACATCTATCTATAGTGATACTCCTTTGTTTGTACTAGTAATTTTGTTTGTACCCTTTCTTTTTTTTCAACCGTAAAAATGGATGTTTGGAACCGGGTCCGTTCTACTTCCTCCCTCCGTGTACACGGATCTTTTTTCAACCTGATACTAGAGGCGGCACGCAGCGGGGTGATTTCGCGGATTCGCAAGTTTGGAAACGGGCAAAGGCCGCCCATTTGTAACCCTTCTGAAGGTGGAATGTTGTAACACTTTACGCTTCCCCGGCCCTCTTTTAGTTTACACTCTCTGTAATATTAATGGTTACCCAGTTAGATTTTGATTTTTCACAAGATCTGCCAAATATATGATTTAAGGTGGAGTTCATTCGGTTTCTTGACAAGAAAGTGTGCTCTAGCCAAACAAATCACTGGTGTTGCTTCAAAGCAATGCCGAACCTGGAGAGCCACCCTCGCATCTATCAATGCTACATCATAATTGAAGAAATTATTTTGAATTTACCAGCTATGATCAATGCAGCTAGGGCCGGCAACATCTATCTATAGTGATACTCCTTTGTTTGTACTAATAATTTTGTTTGTACCCTTTCTTTTTTTTCAACCGTAAAAATGGATGTTTGGAACCGGGTCCGTTCTACTTCCTCCCTCCGTGTACACGGATCTTTTTTCAACCTGATACTAGAGGCGGCACGCAACGGGGTGATTTCGCGGATTCGCAAGTTTGGAAACGGGCAAAGGCCGCCCATTTGTAACCCTTCTAAAGGTGGAATGTTGTAACGCTTTCCGCTTCCCCCGGCCCTCTTTTAGTGCATGCTCTCTGTTATATTAATGGTTACCCATTTAGATTTTGATTTTTCACAAGATCCGCAAAATATATGATTTAAGGTGGAGTTCATTCGGTTTCTTGACAAGTGTGCTCTAGCCAAACAAATCAGTGGTGTTGCTTCAAAGCAATGCCGAACCTGGAGAGCCACCCTCGCATCTATCAATGCTACATCATAACTGAAGAAATTATTTTGAATTTACCAGCTATGATCAATGCAGCTAGGGCCGGCAACATCTATCTATAGTGATACTCCTTTGTTTGTACTAGTAATTTTGTTTGTACCCTTTCTTTTTTTTCAACCGCAAAAATGGATGATTGGAACCGGGTCCGTTCTACTTCCTCCCTCCGTGTACACGGATCTTTTTTCAACCTGATACTAGAGGCGGCACATCGCGGGGTGATTTCGCGGATTCGCAAGTTTGGAAACGGGCAAAGGCCGCCCATTTGTAACCCTTCTGAAGGTGGAATGTTGTAACGCTTTCTACTTCCCCCGGCCCTCTTTTAGTGCACGCTCTCTGTTATATTAATGGTTACCCATTTAGATTTTGATTTTTCACAAGATCTGCCAAATATATGATTTAAGGTGGAGTTCATTCGGTTTCTTGACAAGAAAGTGTGCTCTAGCCAAACAAATCACTGGTGTTGCTTCAAAGCAATGCCGAACCTGGAGAGCCACCCTGGCATCTATCAATGCTACATCATAACTGAAGAAATTATTTTGAATTTACCAGCTATGATCAATGCAGCTAGGGCCGGCAACATCTATCTATAGTGATACCCCTTTGTTTGTGCTAGTAATTTTGTTTATACCCTTTCTTTTTTTTCAACCATAAAAATGGATGTTTGGAACCGGGTCCGTTCTACTTCCTCCCTCGGTGTACACGGATCTTTTTTCAACCTGATACTAGAGGCGGCACGCAGCGGGGTGATTTCGCGGATTCGCAAGTTTGGAAACGGGCAAAGGCCGCCCATTTGTAACCCTTCTGAATGTGGAATGTTGTAACGCTTTCCGCTTCCCCCGGCCCTCTTTTAGTGCACGCTCTCGGTTATATTAATGGTTACCCATTTAGATTTTGATTTTTCACAAGATCTGCCAAATATATGATTTAAGGTGGAGTTCATTCGGTTTCTTGACAAGAAAGTGTGCTCTAGCCAAACAAATCAGTGGTGTTGCTTCAAAGCAATGCCGAACCTGGAGAGCCACCCTCGCATCTATCAATGCTACATCATAATTGAAGAAATTATTTTGAATTTACCAGCTATGATCAATGCAGCTAGGGCCGGCAACATCTATCTATAGTGATACTCCTTTGTTTGTACTAATAATTTTGTTTGTACCCTTTCTTTTTTTTCAACCGTAAAAATGGATGTTTGGAACCGGGTCCGTTCTACTTCCTCCCTCCGTGTACACGGATCTTTTTGCAACCTGATACTAGAGGCGGCACGCAACGGGGTGATTTCACGGATTCGCAAGTTTGGAAACGGGCAAAGGCCGCCCATTTGTAACCCTTCTAAAGGTGGAATGTTGTAACGCTTTCCGCTTCCCCCGGCCCTCTTTTAGTGCATGCTCTCTGTTATATTAATGGTTACCCATTTAGATTTTGATTTTTCACAAGATCCGCCAAATATATGATTTAAGGTGGAGTTCATTCGGTTTCTTGACAAGTGTTCTCTAGCCAAACAAATCAGTGGTGTTGCTTCAAAGCAATGCCGAACCTGGAGAGCCACCCTCGCATCTATCAATGCTACATCATAACTGAAGAAATTATTTTGAATTTACCAGCTATGATCAATGCAGCTAGGGCCGGCAACATCTATCTATAGTGATACTCCTTTGTTTGTACTAGTAATTTTGTTTGTACCCTTTCTTTTTTTTCAACCGCAAAAATGGATGATTGG
The DNA here is from genome assembly GCF_002162155.2 of Triticum dicoccoides. NCBI lineage: Eukaryota > Viridiplantae > Streptophyta > Magnoliopsida > Poales > Poaceae > Triticum > Triticum dicoccoides. The sequence continues at coordinate 21,890 of NW_021186405.1, forward strand.
AACCGGGTCCGTTCTACTTCCTCCCTCCGTGTACACGGATCTTTTTTCAACCTGATACTAGAGGCGGCACATCGCGGGGTGATTTCGCGGATTCGCAAGTTTGGAAACGGGCAAAGGCCGCCCATTTGTAACCCTTCTGAAGGTGGAATGTTGTAACGCTTTCTACTTCCCCCGGCCCTCTTTTAGTGCACGCTCTCTGTTATATTAATGGTTACCCATTTAGATTTTGATTTTTCACAAGATCTGCCAAATATATGATTTAAGGTGGAGTTCATTCGGTTTCTTGACAAGAAAGTGTGCTCTAGCCAAACAAATCAGTGGTGTTGCTTCAAAGCAATGCCGAACCTGGAGAGCCACCCTGGCATCTATCAATGCTACATCATAACTGAAGAAATTATTTTGAATTTACCAGCTATGATCAATGCAGCTAGGGTCGGCAACATCTATCTATAGTGATACCCCTTTGTTTGTGCTAGTAATTTTGTTTATACCCTTTCTTTTTTTTCAACCATAAAAATGGATGTTTGGAACCGGGTCCGTTCTACTTCCTCCCTCGGTGTACACGGATCTTTTTTCAACCTGATACTAGAGGCGGCACGCAGCGGGGTGATTTCGCGGATTCGCAAGTTTGGAAACGGGCAAAGGCCGCCCATTTGTAACCCTTCTAAATGTGGAATGTTGTAACGCTTTCCGCTTCCCCCGGCCCTCTTTTAGTGCACGCTCTCTGTTATATTAATGGTTACCCATTTAGATTTTGATTTTTCACAAGATCTGCCAAATATATGATTTAAGGTGGAGTTCATTCGGTTTCTTGACAAGAAAGTGTGCTCTAGCCAAACAAATCAGTGGTGTTGCTTCAAAGCAATGCCGAACCTGGAGAGCCACCCTGGCATCTATCAATGCTACATCATAACTGAAGAAATTATTTTGAATTTACCAGCTATGATCAATGCAGCTAGGGCGGGCAACATCTATCTATAGTGATACTCCTTTGTTTGTACTAGTAATTTTGTTTGTACCCTTTCTTTTTTTTCAACCGTAAAAATGGATGTTTGGAACCGGGTCCGTTCTACTTCCTCCCTCCGTGTACACGGATCTTTTTTCAACCTGATACTAGAGGCGGCACGCAGCGGGGTGATTTCGCGGATTCGCAAGTTTGGAAACGGGCAAAGGCCGCCCATTTGTAACCCTTCTGAAGGTGGAATGTTGTAACGCTTTCCGCTTCTCCGGCCCTCTTTTAGTTTACACTCTCTGTAATATTAATGGTTACCCATTTAGATTTTGATTTTTCACAAGATCTGCCAAATATATGATTTAAGGTGGAGTTCATTCGGTTTCTTGACAAGAAAGTGTGCTCTAGCCAAACAAATCAGTCGTGTTGCTTCAAAGCCATGCCGAACCTGGAGAGCCACCCTCGCATCTATCAATGCTACATCATATCTGAAGAAATTATTTTGAATTGACCAGCTATGATCAATGCAGCTAGGGCCGGCAACATCTATCTATAGTGATACTCCTTTGTTTGTAGTAGTAATTTTGTTTGTACCCTTTCTTTTTTTTCAACCGTAAAAATGGATGTTTGGAACCGGGTCCGTTCTACTTCCTCCCTCCGTGTACACGGATCTTTTTTCAACCTGATACTAGAGGCGGCACATAGCGGGGTGATTTCGCGGATTCGCAAGTTTGGAAACGGGCAAAGGCCGCCCATTTCTAACCCTTCTGAAGGTGGAATGTTGTAACGATTTCTGCTTCCCCCGGCCCTCTTTTAGTGCATGCTCTCTGTTATATTAATGGTTACCCATTTAGATTTTGATTTTTCACAAGATCTGCCAAATATATGATTTAAGGTGGAGTTCATTCGGTTTCTTGACAAGAAAGTGTGCTCTAGCCAAACAAATCAGTGGTGTTGCTTCAAAGCAATGCCGAACCTGGAGAGCCACCCTAGCATCTATCAATGCTACATCATAACTGAAGAAATAATTTTGAATTTACCAGCTATGATCAATGCAGCTAGGGCCGGCAACATCTATCTATAGTGATACCCCTTTGTTTGTACTAGTAATTTTGTTTGTACCCTTTCTTTTTTTTTCAACCGTAAAAATGGATGTTTGGAACCGGGTCCGTTCTACTTCCTCCCTTTGTGTACACGGATCTTTTTTCAACCTGATACTAGAGGCGGCACATAGCGGGGTGATTTCGCGGATTCGCAAGTTTGGAAACGGGCAAAGGCCGCCCATTTGTAACCCTTCTGAAGGTGGAATGTTGTAACGCTTTCTACTTCCCCCGGCCCTCTTTTAGTGCACGCTCTCTGTTATATTAATGGTTACCCATTTAGATTTTGATTTTTCACAAGATCTGCCAAATATATGATTTAAGGTGGAGTTCATTCGGTTTCTTGACAAGAAAGTGTGCTCTAGCCAAACAAATCAGTGGTGTTGCTTCAAAGCAATGCCGAACCTGGAGAGCCACCCTGGCATCTATCAATGCTACATCATAACTGAAGAAATTATTTTGAATTTACCAGCTATGATCAATGCAGCTAGGGCCGGCAACATCTATCTATAGTGATACCCCTTTGTTTGTGCTAGTAATTTTGTTTATACCCTTTCTTTTTTTTCAACCATAAAAATGGATGTTTGGAACCGGGTCCGTTCTACTTCCTCCCTCGGTGTACACGGATCTTTTTTCAACCTGATACTAGAGGCGGCACGCAGCGGGGTGATTTCGCAGATTCGCAAGTTTGGAAACGGGCAAAGGCCGCCCATTTGTAACCCTTCTGAATGTGGAATGTTGTAACGCTTTCCGCTTCCCCCGGCCCTCTTTTAGTGCACGCTCTCTGTTATATTAATGGTTACCCATTTAGATTTTGATTTTTCACAAGATCTGCCAAATATATGATTTAAGGTGGAGTTCATTCGGTTTCTTGACAAGAAAGTGTGCTCTAGCCAAACAAATCAGTGGTGTTGCTTCAAAGCAATGCCGAACCTGGAGAGCCACCCTGGCATCTATCAATGCTACATCATAACTGAAGAAATTATTTTGAATTTACCAGCTATGATCAATGCAGCTAGGGCGGGCAACATCTATCTATAGTGATACTCCTTTGTTTGTACTAGTAATTTTGTTTGTACCCTTTCTTTTTTTTCAACCGTAAAAATGGATGTTTGGAACCGGGTCCGTTCTACTTCCTCCCTCCGTGTACACGGATCTTTTTTCAACCTGATACTAGAGGCGGCACGCAGCGGGGTGATTTCGCGGATTCGCAAGTTTGGAAACGGGCAAAGGCCGCCCATTTGTAACCCTTCTGAAGGTGGAATGTTGTAACGCTTTCCGCTTCTCCGGCCCTCTTTTAGTTTACACTCTCTGTAATATTAATGGTTACCCATTTAGATTTTGATTTTTCACAAGATCTGCCAAATATATGATTTAAGGTGGAGTTCATTCGGTTTCTTGACAAGAAAGTGTGCTCTAGCCAAACAAATCAGTCGTGTTGCTTCAAAGCCATGCCGAACCTGGAGAGCCACCCTCGCATCTATCAATGCTACATCATATCTGAAGAAATTATTTTGAATTTACCAGCTATGATCAATGCAGCTAGGGCCGGCAACATCTATCTATAGTGATACTCCTTTGTTTGTACTAGTAATTTTGTTTGTACCCTTTCTTTTTTTTCAACCGTAAAAATGGATGTTTGGAACCGGGTCCGTTCTACTTCCTCCCTCCATGTACACGGATCTTTTTTCAACCTGATACTAGAGGCGGCACATAGCGGGGTGATTTCGCGGATTCGCAAGTTTAGAAACGGGCAAAGGCCGCCCATTTCTAACCCTTCTGAAGGTGGAATGTTGTAACGCTTTCTGCTTCCCCCGGCCCTCTTTTAGTGCAAGCTCTCTGTTATATTAATGGTTACCCATTTAGATTTTGATTTTTCACAAGATCTGCCAAATATATGATTTAAGGTGGAGTTCATTCGGTTTCTTGACAAGAAAGTGTGCTCTAGCCAAACAAATCAGTGGTGTTGCTTCAAAGCAATGCCAAACCTGGAGAGCCACCCTGGCATCTATCAATGCTACATCATATCTGAAGAAATTATTTTGAATTTACCAGCTATGATCAATGCAGCTAGGGCCGGCAACATCTATCTATAGTGATACTCCTTTGTTTGTACTAGTAATTTTGTTTGTACCCTTTATTTTTTTTCAACCGTAAAAATGGATGTTTGGAACCGGGTCCATTCTACTTCCTCCCTCCGTGTACACGGATCTTTTTTCAACCTGATACTAGAGGCGGCACGCAGCGGGGTGATTTCGCGGATTCGCAAGTTTGGAAACAGGCAAAGGCCGCGTATTTGTAACCCTTCTGAAGGTGGAATGTTGTAACGCTTTCTGCTTCCCCCGGCCCTCTTTTAGTGCATGCTCTCTGTTATATTAATGGTTACCCATTTAGATTTTGATTTTTCACAAGATCTGCCAAATATATGATTTAAGGTGGAGTTCATTCGGTTTCTTGACAAGAAAGTGTGCTCTAGCCAAACAAATCAGTGGTGTTGCTTCAAAGCAATGCCGAACCTGGAGAGCCACCCTGGCATCTATCAATGCTACATCATAACTGAAGAAATAATTTTGAATTTACCAGCTATGATCAATGCAGCTAGGGCCGACAACATCTATCTATAGTGATACCCCTTTGTTTGTACTAGTAATTTTGTTTGTACCCTTTCTTTTTTTTTCAACCGTAAAAATGGATGTTTGGAACCGGGTCCGTTCTACTTCCTCCCTTTGTGTACACGGATCTTTTTTCAACCTGATACTAGAGGCGGCACATAGCGGGGTGATTTCGCGGATTCGCAAGTTTGGAAACGGGCAAAGGCCGCCCATTTGTAACCCTTCTGAAGGTGGAATGTTGTAACGCTTTCTACTTCCCCCGGCCCTCTTTTAGTGCACGCTCTCTGTTATATTAATGGTTACCCATTTAGATTTTGATTTTTCACAAGATCTGCCAAATATATGATTTAAGGTGGAGTTCATTCGGTTTCTTGACAAGAAAGTGTGCTCTAGCCAAACAAATCAGTGGTGTTGCTTCAAAGCAATGCCGAACCTGGAGAGCCACCCTGGCATCTATCAATGCTACATCATAACTGAAGAAATTATTTTGAATTTACCAGCTATGATCAATGCAGCTAGGGCCGGCAACATCTATCTATAGTGATACCCCTTTGTTTGTGCTAGTAATTTTGTTTATACCCTTTCTTTTTTTTCAACCATAAAAATGGATGTTTGGAACCGGGTCCGTTCTACTTCCTCCCTCGGTGTACACGGATCTTTTTTCAACCTGATACTAGAGGCGGCACGCAGCGGGGTGATTTCGCGGATTCGCAAGTTTGGAAACGGGCAAAGGCCGCCCATTTGTAACCCTTCTGAATGTGGAATGTTGTAACGCTTTCCGCTTCCCCCGGCCCTCTTTTAGTGCACGCTCTCTGTTATATTAATGGTTACCCATTTAGATTTTGATTTTTCACAAGATCTGCCAAATATATGATTTAAGGTGGAGTTCATTCGGTTTCTTGACAAGAAAGTGTGCTCTAGCCAAACAAATCAGTGGTGTTGCTTCAAAGCAATGCCGAACCTGGAGAGCCACCCTGGCATCTATCAATGCTACATCATAACTGAAGAAATTATTTTGAATTTACCAGCTATGATCAATGCAGCTAGGGCGGGCAACATCTATCTATAGTGATACTCCTTTGTTTGTACTAGTAATTTTGTTTGTACCCTTTCTTTTTTTTCAACCGTAAAAATGGATGTTTGGAACCGGGTCCGTTCTACTTCCTCCCTTTGTGTACACGGATCTTTTTTCAACCTGATACTAGAGGCGGCACGCAGCGGGGTGATTTCGTGGATTCGCAAGTTTGGGAACGGGCAAAGGCCGCCCATTTGTAACCCTTCTGAAGGTGGAATGTTGTAACGCTTTCCGCTTCTCCGGCCCTCTTTTAGTTTACACTCTCTGTAATATTAATGGTTACCCATTTAGATTTTGATTTTTCACAAGATCTGCCAAATATATGATTTAAGGTGGAGTTCATTCGGTTTCTTGACAAGAAAGTGTGCTCTAGCCAAACAAATCAGTCGTGTTGCTTCAAAGCCATGCCGAACCTGGAGAGCCACCCTCGCATCTATCAATGCTACATCATATCTGAAGAAATTATTTTGAATTTACCAGCTATGATCAATGCAGCTAGGGCCGGCAACATCTATCTATAGTGATACTCCTTTGTTTGTACTAGTAATTTTGTTTGTACCCTTTCTTTTTTTTCAACCGTAAAAATGGATGTTTGGAACCGGGTCCGTTCTACTTCCTCCCTCCGTGTACACAGATCTTTTTTCAACCTGATACTAGAGGCGGCACATAGCGGGGTGATTTCACGGATTCGCAAGTTTGGAAACGGGCAAAGGCCGCCCTTTCTAACCCTTCTGAAGGTGGAATGTTGTAACGCTTTCTGCTTCCCCCGGCCCTCTTTTGGTGCATGCTCTCTGTTATATTAATGGTTACTCATTTAGATTTTGATTTTTCACAAGATCTGCCAAATATATGATTTAAGGTGGAGTTCATTCGGTTTCTTGACAAGAAAGTGTGCTCTAGCCAAACAAATCAGTGGTGTTGCTTCAAAGCAATGCCGAACCTGGAGAGCCACCCTGGCATCTATCAATGCTACATCATATCTGAAGAAATTATTTTGAATTTACCAGCTATGATCAATGCAGCTAGGGCCGGCAACATCTATCTATAGTGATACTCCTTTGTTTGTACTAGTAATTTTGTTTGTACCCTTTATTTTTTTTCAACCGTAAAAATGGATGTTTGGAACCGGGTCCGTTCTACTTCCTCCCTCCGTGTACACGGATCTTTTTTCAACCTGATACTAGAGGCGGCACGCAGCGGGGTGATTTCGCGGATTCGCAAGTTTGGAAACAGGCAAAGGCCGCGTATTTGTAACCCTTCTGAAGGTGGAATGTTGTAACGCTTTCTGCTTCCCCCGGCCCTCTTTTAGTGCATGCTCTCTGTTATATTAATGGTTACCCATTTAGATTTTGATTTTTCACAAGATCTGCCAAATATATGATTTAAGGTGGAGTTCATTCGGTTTCTTGACAAGAAAGTGTGCTCTAGCCAAACAAATCAGTGGTGTTGCTTCAAAGCAATGCCGAACCTGGAGAGCCACCCTGGCATCTATCAATGCTACATCATAACTGAAGAAATGATTTTGAATTTACCAGCTATGATCAATGCAGCTAGGGCCGGCAACATCTATCTATAGTGATACCCCTTTGTTTGTACTAGTAATTTTGTTTGTACCCTTTCTTTTTTTTTCAACCGTAAAAATGGATGTTTGGAACCGGGTCCGTTCTACTTCCTCCCTTTGTGTACACGGATCTTTTTTCAACCTGATACTAGAGGCGGCACATAGCGGGGTGATTTCGCGGATTCGCAAGTTTGGAAACGGGCAAAGGCCGCCCATTTGTAACCCTTCTGAAGGTGGAATGTTGTAACGCTTTCCGCTTCCCCCGGCCCTCTTTTAGTGCACGCTCTCTGTTATATTAATGGTTACCCATTTAGATTTCGATTTTTCACAAGATCTGCTAAATATATGATTTAAGGTGGAGTTCATTCGGTTTCTTGACAAGAAAGTGTGCTCTAGCCAAACAAATCAGTGGTGTTGCATCAAAGCAATGCCGAACCTGGAGAGCCACCCTGGCATCTATCAATGCTACATCATAACTGAAGAAATTATTTTGAATTTACCAGCTATGATCAGTGCAGCTAGGGCCGGCAACATCTATCTATAGTGATACTCCTTTGTTTGTACTAGTAATTTTGTTTGTACCCTTTCTTTTTTTTCAACCGTAAAAATGGATGTTTGGAACCGGGTCCGTTCTACTTCCTCCCTTTGTGTACACGGATCTTTTTTCAACCTGATACTAGAGGGGGCACGCAGCGGGGTGATTTCGCGGATTCGCAAGTTTGGAAACGGGCAAAGGCCGCCCATTTGTAACCCTTCTGAAGGTGGAATGTTGTAACGCTTTCCGCTTCCCCCGGCCCTCTTTTTGTGCATGCTCTCTGTTATATTAATGGTTACCCATTTAGATTTTGATTTTTCACAAGATCTTCCAAATATATGATTTAAGGTGGAGTTCATTCGGTTTCTTGACAAGAAAGTGTGCTCTAGCCAAACAAATCAGTGGTGTTGCTTCAAAGCAATGCCGAACCTGGAGAGCCACCCTGGCATCTATCAATGCTACATAATAACTGAAGAAATTATTTTGAATTTACCAGCTATGATCAATGCAGCTAGGGCGGGCAACATCTATCTATAGTGATACCCCTTTGTTTGTACTAGTAATTTTGTTTGTACCCTTTCTTTTTTTTCAACCGTAAAAATGGATGTTTGGAACCGGGTCCGTTCTACTTGCTCCCTCCGTGTACACGGATCTTTTTTCAACCTGATACTAGAGGCGGCACATAGCGGGGTGATTTCGCAGATTCGCAAGTTTGGAAACGGGCAAAGGCCGCCCATTTCTAACCCTTCTGAAGGTGGAATGTTGTAACGCTTTCTGCTTCCCCCGGCCCTCTTTTAGTGCATGCTCTCTGTTATATTAATGGTTACCCATTTAGATTTTGATTTTTCACAAGATCTGCCAAATATATGATTTAAGGTGGAGTTCATTCGGTTTCTTGACAAGAAAGTGTGCTCTAGCCAAACAAATCAGTGGTGTTGCTTCAAAGCAATGCCGAACCTGGAGAGCCACCCTGGCATCTATCAATCCTACATCATATCTGAAGAAATTATTTTGAATTTACCAGCTATGATCAATGCAGCTAGGGCCGGCAACATCTATCTATAGTGATACTCCTTTGTTTGTACTAGTAATTTTGTTTGTACCCTTTCTTTGTTTTCAACCGTAAAAATGGATGTTTGGAACCGGGTCCGTTCTACTTCCTCCCTCCGTGTACACGGATCTTTTTTCAACCTAATACTAGAGGCGGCACGCAGTAGGGTGATTTTGCGGATTCGCAAGTTTGGAAACGGGCAAAGGCCGCCCATTTGTAACCCTTCTGCAGGTTGAATGTTGTAACGCTTTCCGCATCCCCCGGCCCTCTTTTAGTGCACGCTCTCTGTTATATTAATGGTTACCCATTTAGATTTTGATTTTTCACAAGATCTGCCAAATATATGATTTAAGGTGGAGTTCATTCGGTTTCTTGACAAGAAAGTGTGCTCTAGCCAAACAAATCAGTGGTGTTGCTTCAAAGCAATGCCGAACCTGGAGAGCCACCCTGGCATCTATCAATGCTACATCATAACTGAAGAAATTATTTTGAATTTACCAGCTATGATCAATGCAGCTAGGGCTGGCAACATCTATCTATAGTGATACCCCTTTGTTTGTACTAGTAATTTCGTTAGTACCCTTTCTTTCTTTTCAACCGTAAAATGGATGTTTGGAACCGGGTCCGTTCTACTTCCTCCCTCCTTGTACACGGATCTTTTTTCAACCTGATACTAGAGGTGGCACGCAGCGGGGTGATTTCGCGGATTCGCAAGTTTGGAAACGGGCAAAGGCCGCCCATTTGTAACCCTTCTGAAGGTGGAATGTTGTAACGCTTTCCGCTTCCCCCGGCCCTCTTTTTGTGCATGCTCTCTGTTATATTAATGGTTACCCATTTAGATTTTGATTTTTCACAAGATCTGCCAAATATATGATTTAAGGTGGAGTTCATTCGGTTTCTTGACAAGAAAGTGTGCTCTAGCCAAACAAATCAGTGGTGTTGCTTCAAAGCAATGCCGAACCTGGAGAGCCACCCTCGCATCTATCAATGCCACATCATATCTGAAGAAATTATTTTGAATTTACCAGCTATGATCAATGCAGCTAGGGCCGGCAACATCTATCTATAGTGATACTCCTTTGTTTGTACTAGTAATTTTGTTTGTACCCTTTCTTTTTTTTCAACCGTAAAAATGGATGTTTGGAACCGGGTCCGTTCTACTTCCTCCCTCCGTGTACACGGATCTTTTTTCAACCTGATACTAGAGGCGGCACATAGCGGGGTGATTTCGCGGATTCGCAAGTTTGGAAACGGGCAAAGGCCGCCCATTTCTAACCCTTCTGAAGGTGGAATGTTCTAACGCTTTCTGCTTCCCCCGGCCCTCTTTTAGTGCATGCTCTCTGTTATATTAATGGTTACCCATTTAGATTTTGATTTTTCACAAGATCTGCCAAATATATGATTTAAGGTGGAGTTCATTCGGTTTCTTGACAAGAAAGTGTGCTCTAGCCAAACAAATCAGTGGTGTTGCTTCAAAGCAATGCCGAACCTGGAGAGCCACCCTGGCATCTATCAATGCTACATCATATCTGAAGAAATTATTTTGAATTTACCAGCTATGATCAATGCAGCTAGGGCCGGCAACATCTATCTATAGTGATACTCCTTTGTTTGTACTAGTAATTTTGTTTGTACCCTTTATTTTTTTTCAACCGTAAAAATGGATGTTTGGAACCGGGTCCGTTCTACTTCCTCCCTCCGTGTACACGGATCTTTTTTCAACCTGATACTAGAGGCGGCACGCAGCGGGGTGATTTCGCGGATTCGCAAGTTTGGAAACAGGCAAAGGCCGCGTATTTGTAACCCTTCTGAAGGTGGAATGTTGTAACGCTTTCTGCTTCCCCCGGCCCTCTTTTAGTGCATGCTCTCTGTTATATTAATGGTTGCCCATTTAGATTTTGATTTTTCACAAGATCTGCCAAATATATGATTTAAGGTGGAGTTCATTCGGTTTCTTGACAAGAAAGTGTGCTCTAGCCAAACAAATCAGTGGTGTTGCTTCAAAGCAATGCCGAACCTGGAGAGCCACCCTGGCATCTATCAATGCTACATCATAACTGAAGAAATAATTTTGAATTTACCAGCTATGATCAATGCAGCTAGGGCCGGCAACATCTATCTATAGTGATACCCCTTTGTTTGTACTAGTAATTTTGTTTGTACCCTTTCTTTTTTTTTCAACCGTAAAAATGGATGTTTGGAACCGGGTCCGTTCTACTTCCTCCCTTTGTGTACACGGATCTTTTTTCAACCTGATACTAGAGGCGGCACATAGCGGGGTGATTTCGCGGATTCGCAAGTTTGGAAACGGGCAAAGGCCGCCCATTTGTAACCCTTCTGAAGGTGGAATGTTGTAACGCTTTCCGCTTCCCCCGGCCCTCTTTTAGTGCACGCTCTCTGTTATATTAATGGTTACCCATTTAGATTTCGATTTTTCACAAGATCTGCCAAATATATGATTTAAGGTGGAGTTCATTCGGTTTCTTGACAAGAAAGTGTGCTCTAGCCAAACAAATCAGTGGTGTTGCTTCAAAGCAATGCCGAACCTGGAGAGCCACCCTGGCATCTATCAATGCTACATCATAACTGAAGAAATTATTTTGAATTTACCAGCTATGATCAGTGCAGCTAGGGCCGGCAACATCTATCTATAGTGATACTCCTTTGTTTGTACTAGTAATTTTGTTTGTACCCTTTCTTTTTTTTCAACCGTAAAAATGGATGTTTGGAACCGGGTCCGTTCTACTTCCTCCCTTTGTGTACACGGATCTTTTTTCAACCTAATACTAGAGGGGGCACGCAGCGGGGTGATTTCGCGGATTCGCAAGTTTGGAAACGGGCAAAGGCCGCCCATTTGTAACCCTTCTGAAGGTGGAATGTTGTAACGCTTTCCGCTTCCCCCGGCCCTCTTTTTGTGCATGCTCTCTGTTATATTAATGGTTACCCATTTAGATTTTGATTTTTCACAAGATCTGCCAAATATATGATTTAAGGTGGAGTTCATTCGGTTTCTTGACAAGAAAGTGTGCTCTAGCTAAACAAATCAGTGGTGTTGCTTCAAAGCAATGCCGAACCTGGAGAGCCACCCTGGCATCTATCAATGCTACATAATAACTGAAGAAATTATTTTGAATTTACCAGCTATGATCAATGCAGCTAGGGCGGGCAACATCTATCTATAGTGATACCCCTTTGTTTGCACTAGTAATTTTGTTTGTACCCTTTCTTTTTTTTCAACCGTAAAAATGGATGTTTGGAACCGGGTCCGTTCTACTTCCTCCCTCCGTGTACACGGATCTTTTTTCAACCTGATACTAGAGGCGGCACATAGCGGGGTGATTTCGCGGATTCGCAAGTTTGGAAACGGGCAAAGGCCGCCCATTTGTAACCCTTCTGAAGGTGGAATGTTGTAACGCTTTCTGCTTCCCCCGGCCCTCTTTTAGTGCATGCTCTCTGTTTATATTAATGGTTACCCATTTAGATTTTGATTTTTCACAAGATCTGCCAAATATATGATTTAAGGTGGAGTTCATTCGGTTTCTTGACAAGAAAGTGTGCTCTAGCCAAACAAATCAGTGGTGTTGCTTCAAAGCAATGCCGAACCTGGAGAGCCACCCTGGCATCTATCAATCCTACATCATATCTGAAGAAATTATTTTGAATTTACCAGCTATGATCAATGCAGCTAGGGCCGGCAACATCTATCTATAGTGATACTCCTTTGTTTGTACTAGTAATTTTGTTTGTACCCTTTCTTTGTTTTCAACCGTAAAAATGGATGTTTGGAACCGGGTCCGTTCTACTTCCTCCCTCCGTGTACACGGATCTTTTTTCAACCTAATACTAGAGGCGGCACGCAGTAAAGTGATTTTGCGGATTCGCAAGTTTGGAAACGGGCAAAGGCCGCCCATTTGTAACCCTTCTGAAGGTTGAATGTTGTAACGCTTTCCGCATCCCCCGGCCCTCTTTTAGTGCACGCTCTCTGTTATATTAATGGTTACCCATTTAGATTTTGATTTTTCACAAGATCTGCCAAATATATGATTTAAGGTGGAGTTCATTCGGTTTCTTGACAAGAAAGTGTGCTCTAGCCAAACAAAACAGTGGTGTTGCTTCAAAGCAATGCCGAACCTGGAGAGCCACCCTGGCATCTATCAATGCTACATCATAACTGAAGAAATTATTACGAATTTACCAGCTATGATCAATGCAGCTAGGGCTGGCAACATCTATCTATAGTGATACCCCTTTGTTTGTACTAGTAATTTTGTTTGTACCCTTTCTTTTTTTTCAACCGTAAAAATGGATGTTTGGAACCGGGTCCGTTCTACTTC
>NW_021186406.1:0-1001 GCF_002162155.2 Triticum dicoccoides
CGACCTAGGAGTCATACCCAATGCGTCGGGGCCGATCAAACTCTTCTGTGACAACACTGGAGCTATTGCCCTCGCCAAGGAGCCCAGGTTTCACAAGAAGACCAGGCACATCAAGCGTCGTTTCAACTCCATCCGTGAAAATGTTCAAGATGGAGACATAGAGATTTGCAAAGTGCACACGGATCTGAATGTCGCAGATCCGCTGACTAAACCTCTCTCGCGTGCAAAACATGATCAACACCAGAACTCTATGGGTGTTCGATTCATCACAATGTAACTAGATTGGTGACTCTAGTGCAAGTGGGAGACTGTTGGAAATATGCCCTAGAGGCAATAATAAAAGTATTATTATATTTCAATGTTCATGATAAATATCTTTTATTCATGCTATAACTGTATTATCCGGAAATCGTAATACACGTGTGAATACTTAGACCACAATATGTCCCTGGTAAACCTCTAGTTGACCAGCTCGTTGTGATCAACAGATAGTCATGGTTTCCTGACTATGGACATTGGATGTCGTTGATAACGGGATCACATCATTAGGAGAATGATGTGATGGACAAGACCCAATCCTAAGCATAGCATAAAAGATCGTGTAGTTCGTTTTGCTAGAGCTTTGCCAATGTCAAGTATCTCTTCCTTCGACCATGAGATCGTGTAACTCCCGGATACCGTAAGAGTGCCTTGGGTGTATCAAACGTCACAACGTAACTAGGTGACTATAAAGGTGCATTACAGGTATCTCCGAAAGTAGCTGTTGGGTTGACACGGATCGAGACTGGGATTTGTCACTCCGTATGACGGAGAGGTATCTCTGGGCCCACTCGGTAATGCATCATCATAATGAGCTCAATGTGACCAAGGTGTTGGACACGGGATCATGCATTACGGTATGAGTAAAGTGACTTGCCGGTAACGAGACTGAACAAGGTATTGGGATACCGACGATCGAGTCTCGGGCAAGTAACGTACCGATTGACAAAGGGAATTGCATA
>NW_021186407.1:0-792 GCF_002162155.2 Triticum dicoccoides
CACGTTCGTAGTCGGATCGTCAAAGTCGACTTCCACCAAAGCGAAATCCACCATCTCATCGAAAGACGGGACACCTTTGCCTCTATCAAGTGGTATCAGATTTCCAGGTTGCTCGGTGAGATTTTACAGTTTTTCGTAGTTTAGATCGAGTCTGTTCTTCATACCTATAGTCCACGAAAAAGCCACAAAAAAAATTAGGGTTAGTTCATCATATCCGAACCAATCTGAGCCTTTGCATAATCTTTTTAGGGTTTTGCTTTGTTGAATTTGCGGTTGCATCGTCGTGTCTAGTTGCTGGTCTTAGAGTCTAGTCTTTTAGAGTTTCGAGTTCTGGTCATAAGTTGTCACGCCGCCGCCGCACCATCATCATCGCCACTGCCATCTACCACCACCGCTTATCCGCCACCGCTCCGAATCCGTATCCATATCCCACCACCAATCCGTGTCCATATACCACCACCGATCCATATCCATATACTACCACCGCTACCACCACCGCTGCCATATACTACCACCATATATCCACCACCAATCCGAGTTCTTTGCTTATTAGGTTTGTTTTCGGGATCCATCTAGATTCCGATTCGTGTTTCCTTGCCGGAGTAGGTTTCGGAAAAAAAAAATTCGGGTAGCCACGCTCCGTTTAGGCCCAAAATTTTTCGAAAACGCATTTTTCGAAAAAATTTCTGGCTATCCTATTTTTAGGTGTTTCTGAGTGTTTTGAGACAGGTGCCATTATAGGAAGTTTTTTTTTGACCCGTTTCCAGTTTTTGGGTCCGGGCAGTCGAAAAA
>NW_021186408.1:0-1069 GCF_002162155.2 Triticum dicoccoides
ATGGAGAAAGAGGGGTTATAATGGAAGAAGATGAAGAAGGGGATGATTTCATCGATGAAAGCTATCTTGCTCATTTCGGTGATACTTTCATGGAGGATGCTGAAGGTGAAGGGGAAGGTGAAGAAGAGGCACGTGATGATCCCGTTGATGATCTTGGTCGGACCATTGCTGATGCACGGAGACGCTGCGAAACTGAAAAGGAGAGGGAGAATTTGGATCGCATGTTAGAGGATCACAGAAAGGCGCTGTACCCCGGATGCGATGATGGTCTGAAAAAGCTGGGCTGCACACTGGATTTGCTGAAATGGAAGGCAGAGGCAGGTGTAGCTGACTCGGCATTTGAAAACTTGCTGAAAATGTTGAAGAATATGTTTCCAAAGGATAACGAGTTGCCCGCCAGTACGTACGAAGCAAAGAAGGTTGTCTGCCCTCTAGGTTTATAGGTTCTGAAGATACATGCATGCATCAACGACTGCATCCTCTACCGCGGTGAATACGAGAATTTGAATGAATGCCCGGTATGCACTGCATTGCGTTATAAGATCAGAGGCGATGACCCTGGTGACGATGTTGAGGGCCAGAAACCCAGGAAGAGGGTTCCCGCCAAGGTGATGTGGTATGATCCTATAATACCACGGTTGAAACGTCTGTTCAGGAACAAAGAGCATGCCAAGTTGTTGCGATGGCACAAAGAGGACCGTAAGTCGGACGGGGAGTTGAGACACACCGCAGATGGAACGCAATGGAGAAAGATCGACAGATGGTTCAAAGATTTTGCAGCTGACGCAAGGAACATAAGATTTGCTCTAAGTACGGATGGCATGAATCCTTTTGGCGAGCAGAGCTCCAGCCATAGCACCTGGCCCGTGACTCTATGCATCTACAACCTTCCTCCTTGGTTGTGCATGAAGCGGAAGTTCATTATGATGCCAGTGCTCATCCAAGGTCCGAAGCAACCCGGCAACGACATCGATGTGTACCTAAGGCCATTAGTTGATGAACTTTTACAGCTGTGGGGTGGTGTCCGTGTGTGGGATGAGCACAAACAAGAGGAATTTGACCTACGAGC
>NW_021186409.1:0-40690 GCF_002162155.2 Triticum dicoccoides
TGGCGAACTTTTAATCTAAACAAAACCCAAAGTCTAAACGATGCCCTAAGGGCTGTATATATGGAGGAAGAGGGGGGAATTTCGTGGCCCTTGGTGGAGGGGTCCGAAATCAACCCTATCTCTTGTTTCCCCACACATACGGACTCTAAAAATAGCCTATACTTATGTATTTCGAAATTACATGGGCCTGGCCCAATAATAAGGTGACGCAGCACCTAAAATAGCCTCGGGACGAAATTTAGGAAGTGGCATCTTGTATATTTCGTCCAAGGCTTCATGCACCCATTATGGTGGCTTCAAAGTCCTGAAATCATCACTTGTAACTCCGTTCTTGTTCCCCTTGCGCATGCCATCATCTCCATGCTTGTTCTTGCTCCAATGTTCATCCTTCTCCAAGCTAGGCCCTTCATTTGTAAGCAAAAAAAATGTATCCAATTTAGGCAACATCATATTCTCATGAACATTAGAATCATTACCAAGAAACGAAAGTACCTGGTAATTTAGTTGGCGTGCACGAGCTCTAGTAATTGGTCCAGTATGTATAGCAGCAGGGGCTGTGGGTGTAACAATTGTATTGATGTCCTCATCAGTAGACCATGGCAATTTGATAAAAATTCTGTACACCATGGTAGAAACAATCACTATACTCTTGTTCATAAGGATAAAAATATTACTTTGCTTCCTATGACTCCTGATTCCATTTTGAAAGATGATATTAATAGAGCTAATAAAGCACAACAGGAGAAGAATAAGAGTGAAAATCAGATTGTGGCAAAAGAATTTGAGCAACAAATGAAGCCTAATAATAAACCATCTAGTGTTGCTTCTGAAATTAAATTGAAAAGTGCATGTTTATTTGCCACCAAATCTGATATTGATGAGCTAGATTTTAGCAAATCTATTTGCTATGCTTTTGTGTGCAAAGAGGCATTATTTTCATTCGAGGACGTGCCTTCCTCTTTGCCTCCTGCTGTCACTAACATTTTGCAGGAGTTTGCTGACGTTTTTCCACAAGACGTGCCACCGGGATTACCGCCTATTCGAGGGATTGAGCATCAGATTGACTTAATTCCCGGTGCTTCACTGCCAAACCGTGCACCATACCGTACCAATCCAGAGGAGACGAAGGAGATTATGCGTCAAGTACAAGAGCTTCTCGACAAAGGTTATATACGCGAATCCCTTAGTCCTTGTGCTGTTCCTATTATTCTAGTGCCGAAAAAGGATGGTACATCACGTATGTGTGTTGATTGTAGAGGCATTAATAATATTACTATTCGTTATCGTCATCCTATTCCTAGGCTAGATGATATGCTTGATGAATTGAGTGGCTCTACAATATTCTCCAAAGTTGATTTGCGTAGTGGCTACCATCAAATTCGTATGAAATTGGTAGATGAATGGAAAACAGCATTTAAAACTAAGTTTGGATTATATGAGTGGTTAGTCATGCCTTTTGGGTTAACTAATGCACCTAGTACTTTCATGAGATTAATGAACGAAGTTTTACGTGCTTTCATTGGACGATTTGTGGTAGTTTACTTTGATGACATATTGATTTATAGCAGATCTTTGGAAGAACATTTGGAACATTTACGTGCTGTTTTTATTGCTCTACGTGATGCACGTTTGTTCGGTAACCTTGGGAAGTGCACCTTTTGCACCGACCGAGTATCTTTTCTTGGCTATGTTGTTACTCCACAGGGAATTGAAGTTGATAAAGCCAAGATTGAAGCTATTGAGAGTTGGCCGCAGCCCAAAACGGTCACACAAGTGAGGAGTTTTCTTGGCCTCGCTGGATTCTATAGGCGTTTTGTGAGAGATTTTAGCACCATTGCTGCACCTCTCAATGAGCTTACAAAGAAAGATGTGCCTTTTCTTTGGGGTACCGCACAGGAAAAAGCCTTCACGGTATTGAAAGATAAGTTGACACATGCTCCTTTACTCCAACTTCCTGATTTTAATAAGACTTTTGAGCTTGAATGTGATGCTAGTGGAATTGGATTAGGAGGTGTGTTATTACAAGATGGCAAACCTGTTGCATACTTTTCTGAAAAATTGAGTGGGCCTAGTCTGAATTATTCTACTTATGATAAAGAATTATATGCTCTTGTTCGGACTTTAGAAACATGGCAACATTATTTATGGCCCAAAGAATTTGTTATACATTCTGATCATGAATCTTTGAAACATATTAAAAGTCAAGCTAAACTGAATCGTAGACATGCTAAATGGGTTGAATTCATTGAGACTTTCCCTTATGTCATTAAACACAAGAAGGAAAAAGAAAATGTTATTGCTGATGCATTGTCTCGTCGCTATACTATGCTTTCACAACTTGACTTCAAAATATTTGGTTTAGAGACCATCAAAGATCAATATGTGCATGATGCTGATTTTAAAGATGTAATGCAGAATTGTAAAGAAGGAAGAATGATAGAGGCAAAGGTGTCCCGTCTTTCGATGAGATGATGGATATCGCTTTGGTGGAAGTCGACTTTGACGATCCGACTACGAACGTGCGAGGACGTCGCGCCTTAGCAATCGCTAAACCAACTCCGAGAGGTTATTGACCACGCCGGAGCATGATCAACCTGACCACGAGGGTCTGTTTCCTGCGAGCAAACGAAGAACAAGCAAGAAACTGAGATTGCAATCTAGATATTGCGAATATAAGATGAAAGCTTTATTGATCAAGGTGGGGTTCTGTGACGCCTTTGTCTGGTCGTTGAACACAAACGAAGTACGCGAAGTTGCAGCTATGGCGAACTTTTAATCTAAACAAAACCCAAAGTCTAAACGATGCCCTAAGGGCTGTATATATGGAGGAAGAGGGGGGAATTTCGTGGCCCTTGGTGGAGGGGTCCGAAATCAACCCTATCTCTTGTTTCCCCACACATACGGATTCTAAAAATAGCCTATACTTATGTATTTCGAAATTACATGGGCCTGGCCCAATAATAAGGTGACGCAGCACCTAAAATAGCCTCGGGACGAAATTTATGAAGTGGCATCTTGTATATTTCGTCCAAGGCTTCATGCACCCATTATGGTGGCTTCAAAGTCCTGAAATCATCACTTGTAACTCCGTTCTTGTTCCCCTTGCGCATGCCATCATCTCCATGCTTGTTCTTGCTCCAATGTTCATCCTTCTCCAAGCTAGGCCCTTCATTTGTAAGCAAAACAAATGTATCCAATTTAGGCAGCATCATATTCTCATGAACATTAGAATCATTACCAAGAAACGAAAGTACCTGGTAATTTAGTTGGCGTGCACGAGCTCTAGTAATTGGTCCAGTATGTATAGCAGCAGGGGCTGTGGGTGTAACAATTGTATTGATGTCCGCATCAGTGGGAGGACGTCCCAAGGCAGCCTAAAACTAAATCTAGGTCGTACAAGGCCAATGGGCCCAAGTGGAGGTGATGTAACACCTTTGGACTTGTAGTTTGACTCGGATTCTGCTGCAGCATCAGATTGTTTCGTCCACAACTCAACGCTCTGGACGAATTTGAAGGTGATTCCAATTGGGTTGGAAAGTGCACGAAATCTAGTTTCCAACAAAAAAAGAATCACCCAATTCGGAGTCCGTATGAAAAACTTGTGTGCGTTTTGAGTCAGGTGTGTCTGTGCAGTCCGAATCTGAATCCAGAACGTGAGAGACTTGGACTCTATCTTCTCTTGGGCCAAAAGTGACGTGAGAGAACTTTTTGGACAGCAAATAAACATCTCTTTCTTCCTTATCTTCATATGTGGATTGTACAAATGTCCCATACACCTGCAATTAGACAAAACACAAAAGTGTGTGAAGTATTTTTGTTCTGGATAACATAAATAGATTATTGAATAGTTTGCACTAGAAATCACCTGACAAATATGCATATATGCAATATTTTTGGTCATATCCAAGGTAGACAAATATGCATCAATACAATTGTTACACCCACAGCCCCTGCTGCTATACATACTGGACCAATTACTAGAGCTCGTGTACGCCAACTAAATTACCAGGTACTTTCGTTTCTTGGTAATGATTCTAATGTTTATGAGAATATGATGCTGCCTAAATTGGATACATTTGTTTTGCTTACAAATGAAGGGCCTAGCTTGGAGAAGGATGAACATTGGAGCAAGAACAAGCATGGAGATGATGGCATGCGCAAGGGGAACAAGAACGGAGTTACAAGTGATGATTTCAGGACTTTGAAGCCACCATAATGGGTGCATGAAGCCTTGGACGAAATATACAAGATGCCACTTCATAAATTTCGTCCCGAGGCTATTTTAGGTGCTGCGTCACCTTATTATTGGGCCAGGCCCATGTAATTTCGAAATACATAAGTATAGGCTATTTTTAGAGTCCGTATGTGTGGGGAAACAAGAGATAGGGTTGATTTCGGACTCCTCCACCAAGGGCCACGAAATTCCCCCCTCTTTCTCCATATATACAGCCCTTAGGGCATCGTTTAGACTTTGGGTTTTGTTTAGATTAAAAGTTCGCCATAGCTGCAACTTCGCGTACTTCGTTTGTGTTCAACGACCAGACAAAGGCGTCACAGAACCCCACCTTGATCAATAAAGCTTTCATCTTATATTCGCAATATCCAGATTGCAATCTCAGTTTCTTGCTTGTTCTTCGTTTGCTCGCAGGAAACAGACCCTCGTGGTCAGGTTGATCGTGCTCCGGCGTGGTCAATAACCTCTCGGAGTTGGTTTAGCGATTGCTAAGGCGCGACGTCCTCGCACGTTCGTAGTCGGATCGTCAAAGTCGACTTCCACCAAAGCGATATCCATCATCTCATCGAAAGACGGGACACCTTAGCCTCTATCACTTCATATCGTGTCTTCTCTTGTCATAGTCTTCAATGTGAATATCTTCATATACCACCTTCGACTTCAATGTCTTCATACATTTTTAGGGGTCATCTCTGGTAGTAAAACCGAACCAATGAGGGACTTCTACCTGTGTTATCCTGCAATTCTCACAAACACATTAGTCCCTCAACTAGGTTTGTCGTCAGTACTCCAAAACCAACTAGGGGTGGCACTAGATGCACTTACAATCTCCCCCTTTTTGGTGGTTGATGACAAACTAGTTGAAGTTTTCAACGGGGAATATAGTCTGTGAAATTGTAAAGGATAAGGAATTGTCTTCATAAGTTGCAAGGGCTCCCCCTGAAGATGTGCATATAAGTTAATTTGCTTTTGGAATGCAAATGCACATGGCAGTTTGTACTTGTGGAGATCCACTTCAGCTTATGATGACAATCCACTATGCATGTGAAAGTATATGAAGATAATGACATGCATAATGGAAAATGGACGTCTGCAGAATGAGATAAGTGCGGAATTTATCGTCGCACATGCGGAATTTATCTTCGCAAAACAGGGTGGCAAATAAGTAGCAGACGACCATCTGGTTTAAGTGTTACAACTCATAAGAACCAAATGTAGCAAAAAAACGAGAGTTGTAAGCACGAAGCAAAATATAAGGCACCCGCCCATATGAACCCGCTTGAAGACTATCAATCTCATATGCTTCTCCCCCTTTTGTCAGTAATGACCAAGAAGGTTTGAAGACATAGAGCCTCTACTCGTTCCTATGAGGAGTAGATGAAGTAGCAGGGTTGTTGGCGTTGTTTGGCGGTGCAGAAGAGCTTGGAGGTGCTGAAGCAGGTGGCGGTGAGGTAGCATCGTCTTCTTCCTCAATGATTCTGGCAGTGACTGTGGCAGCAGAGGAAGAAAACTTAGAGTCTTCAAGAGATGGAGTCCCCAGCAGCACAGCTCTTCGAGGAGGTGTGGATTCAAACTTGAATCTCTCAGTGAAGCCTTCCTCTTGAAGATCAGCTTCAGAAAGCATCATCGTTAGCCCTTTCCATGTGCGGCGACAGGTTTCATGGGCAACGAAAGCATTTTTGGTGGCAAGATTTCGGATGCGATTTACATCCACCAAGAGGCTTTTCATCTGTCTCTTCAACCAGTCATGATGCCTATCCTGCTTTTGATGAAGGGCCACAAGAAGCTCTCGGTCGTTGAGAACACGAGTGCGCTTCTTGGGTCTTGAAGCAGTGGCACTGTCAGTGGCTTCAGTTGAAGCAGGGTGTGGGGCACGTGTAGTGCCAGCCAAAGGATACACCCTGGAGATGGCTTCAACACCTTCAACGTTTTGAGTGAAGCTCTAGTGTTCTGCATTCTGAAGACTCAGAGGTTGCTTGGCAGGTTCAGGATAGATGGCTTCAGCAGAGGTATCCACATCAGGCAAGAAGATCCGATGGTTGCGGGCTGAGGGCTGATACGAGATGGCAGAGTGAAGTTTGATTAGCCTCATTACCCAAGGAGCATAGAACTTCAAACCAAACAGATCTGAGCCTGATGCAGCTAGTTGGCATATGAAGAAATCCTGTGCGTTGAAGCATTTTCCATGAAGGATACAGAATATCAGAGTCTTCATTGCACCCTCAATCTTGGCATTTGGAGAGTGTCCTTTAATGGGCCAGAGAGTCTGCCAGATGATGTGATAGATGGTCCTGGGCAGGTACTCAAGGTCTTCAATGAAGAACTCTGTGGGATAAGGAGCATCGCGGGGCAATGGCTTCATCATGGAGAGCATCTGACTCATATTCGGTTCAGGCCTCTGAAATATGCTCTCAATAGCTTCAGTGTGTAGCCGACAGCCTTGCTCGAAGAATTCGCCTGGAGTGGGCAGGCCAGTGAGCTCAATGATATCAAATGCATTGGCTTCGTGATGAACGTTGCTGGTCATCCACTCCAGGACCCAAGTCTTCGGATCCCTGTTGTATCCTTTGATGTGCAGTGTGGCATAGAATTGCAGCAGGAGCTCTTTGTTCCAATGCTCTTCATCAGTAATGAACTGTAGCAGACCCACTTGTTTGAAGCAATCCAATGCTTCCTCTAGACAGGGCAGACCAGCAATAGCTTCAACATCAAGGCGCTTGTGCGGGAAAATGCGACCTTGATTGTACAGTATGCAAGAGTAGTAGCTACGCTGAGGATAGCTCCAGAACCTATCTGATGAAATCTTTTCCCTTGAATAGGGGTTCTTGGAGCTATTGAAGAAAGTATTATCTGCCCTGAAGCCATTGATGTTGAAGGAGCCAGGTGCTGATGCAGGACCTGGAAACCTTGGCAGTCTGGGGATTGGCTTCTGGACCTGAGGCCTGTGCTCAACATGATAGTTGAATTGGGGACCTGCAGCAGACTCAGGAATAGAAGTTGTGGGTTCAGTGGCTTCGCTGTCTTCTGAAGCTTTTGCTGGGGAGGGCTCCACATTAGCTTCGTTGTTGGTTGTCACAGCCTCAAGATTTTCATCATCCGCTTGACTAGCTGGAGGGTCGGTCACAAGCACGTTCTCCTAGAGAACTGCGTCTTGGTGGAGCAGAGGAGTGGGCTCTTGTGCTGCTTCTTCGGTGGCTGATGCAGCGGAATGTCTTCAGCATAGACTTGAGGCCTTGGACCTTTGCGAAGCCTGCGGAACACAGACGACGCCTATGGGGTTGGAGTGGGTTGGGCCTCAAAGTCTTCTTCCTCTTGAGGGCGATCCGCCCATGAAGCATCCTGTGCAATTGGCGTCAGTGGATGACCAATGCTGATGAGTTTGCTGTGTTCTAACGGAGGAAGGGCTGCATCATCTTCTACATTGTCACGATGACCAATGTCTTCAGCAGCGATGGGATCAGCTGCTGGAATGTCTTCAGCTTCAGGAGCCTCTGTGGAAGCAGGCTCATGAATCGTCAGTTGACGTTCTGCGTCTGGGTGAACCATAGAAATAGGTTCAACTATCAAGGGCTCTGTGGGAGCAGCCCGAGATTTCTTGGTCTTTCTCTTTTTCTTGGGCTCAATGATTTCCTCTTCCTGGCTTCAGCCTCAACAGTTCTTGTCTTCTTGAGCTCTGAAGCTGTTGACCGGCTCTTTGGCTTCGAGCCAGTCATTGCAGTTGGGAAGACAAGCGGAACTGCTTCCTGCCTTGGTGCCTCTGGTTCAGCTGGAACAGTCTTCTTCTTTTTCTTTGCGGCCATCTTGGGGTCGATGCCTGATAGAGGCGAGGGTGTCCCGATCTTTCGATGAGATGATAACTATCGATTTGGTGGAGACGACTTTGACGATCCGACTACAAACGTGCACGACGTTGCGCCTTAGCAATCGCTAAACCAATCTCCTGAGGTTATTGACCACGCCGGAGCACGATCAACCTGACCACGAAGGTCTATTCCTGCAAGCAATCGAAGAACGAGCAAGAATATGATAAAAGCAATCTGAATATTGCAAATATATATGAGGTATTGATAATGGTGGGGATCCGGAAGCGGTCTTGGTCTGGTCGTTGGACACAAACGAAGTACACGAAGTTGCAATGGCTAACTTTTAACTAAACAAATCCCAAGTAAAAGCTACTAGATGGATCTACTTATATAGGAGCAAGGGGTGGCGGCCAAGGAGGTGGGAGGACGTCCCAAGGCAGCCTAAAACTAAATCTAGGTCGTACAAGGCCAATGGGCCCAAGTGGAGGTGATGTAACACCTTTGGACTTGTAGTTTGACTCGGATTCTGCTGCAGCATCAGATTGTTTCGTCCACAACTCAACGCTCCGGACGAATTTGAAGGTGATTCCAATTGGGTTGGAAAGTGCACGAAATCTAGTTTCAAACAAAAAAAGAATCACCCAATTCGGAGTCCGTATGAAAAACTTGTGTCCGTTTTGAGTCAGGTGTGTCTGTGCAGTCCGAATCTGAATCCAGAACGTGAGAGACTTGGACTCTATCTTCTCTTGGGCCAAAAGTGACGTGAGAGAACTTTTTGGACAGCAAATAAACATCTCTTTCTTCCTTATCTTCATATGTGGATTGTACAAATGTCCCATACACCTGCAATTAGACAAAACACAAAAGTGTGTGAAGTATTTTTGTTGTGGATAACATAAATAGATTATTGAATAGTTTGCACTAGAAATCACCTGACAAATATTGCATATATGCAATATTTTTGGTCATATCCAAGGTAGTCATGTCCTCATCATCCTCCCCTTCTTGAAAATAAAGCCGTCCTCGGCGTTGCTTAATCTGAAATGTGGCTAACAAAAAAGACAAGGTGTACATGTTGTATATGTATATGTCATCCATTTTTACTTCCCTTGATTTTTGCATATATGACACATGAATAGATGAGTAACTTGCATAGTTCATAAAATCTAAAGGCAAAAAATTAGCACAAGAAGTAGAAGGCATGAAAATATAGCAACTCAGTTTGCACATATAAGTGAAGCTCTTATTCATTTCAAATGATTGACAATGTTCATCATTAAACCATCCCAACATTGGTGAATAAACCTTACTTGCATCAAATTTACATGCTACAACATGCTTAAATAAGCAAACATGCAATAAGTCATTCAACACAGAATCATCACCAAGATTAGAGGTCATATCAAAATGATTAAACATTGGTTCTTTTGCATCAATAGTTAATTCAATGGGTGCACTCAAAATTGTTGGTATTTCAGTTGTTTGATCACATGGCAAAGTCAAATTATCAACGTAGTCCTCTAAAATAGGTGGTGTGATCAAAGTAGTGGGTAGCTCATCAGATGGTGCATTCAAATTGACAAGGCATTCATCATTCTCATGTAGAGATGGATGATCAGTACCTTTGTCATTACCTCTTATGATCAACTCAGATGATGTAGCCACTCTCGGGAGCGATGTGTCACATGGTGGAGGTGATGTAGTCCTGACAACAACGGATGTGGTTGTCATAGTATGCCTAGTAGTTGAAGGAACAATCATATCAACTCTTGGAATGTGCACTGTGCGCTTGTTCTCCTCGTGGCCAACACGTCGTTTTATTTCCTGTTCAGCTTTGCAAGCAAGATGAAACAAATGGTCCATAGGATAACACTCTTCATGAATTAGTATCTCTTGAATATCACGGTTTAATCCTCCCCAAAATCTATCCATAAAATCATCTTCACTTTCTTCTAAAGAGGAATGCAACAAGGTAGTTTGTAAATCATCATAATATTTTGTTACAGTTTCACTACCTTGTTTTAAGTGTTGCAACTTCTTAATCATGTCACGAGTATAATAAGCAGGGACGAAAGTATGTCGCATGGCAAGTTTCAAATCATCCCAAGTAGTAGGTATATAATCAGGGTGTAACCGACAATATTCACTCCACCAAACCAAAGCATAACCAGTGAAAGAACCAACCGCAACCTTAACCTTTTTATGTTCATCGAAATTATGGGAAGCAAATATATTTTTTATGTCGAACTCCCATTCAATATATAAAGCAGGTTTAAAACGGCCATTAAATGGCGGTATAGATACATTAACCTGATCATGTGCATTTGGATGTTTGTGCACCTCTCGTGACGGTTGTGGTATTTGCAAAGGTGGTGGCACGTCTCCCGCGATCGACAAAGCCCATGAATTGACTCTGGATCCTGTCATGATTAGTAGAACAAGAAACAAAACCCAAAAATAATGTTCCTATAACTACTAGGATGTGGTGGTAAAACGCTCACAGTAAAGCAAATATCAATGTCTTACAAGTTCTTACCATGCAGCAGGCGGTGATCGGCAACCAGCGGTGTCAAGTAACTCCGAATATTGAGTAAAGCGATTGCCAGGGGAGCGTACGTATACACGGTGTAGAAATATGTGAAGCTGGGTTGGCTATATATGGTAGCAAAAGATTAGCAATAATCAATTCAAAGATGCAATGTTGAATAAACGCTCAACGACGGTACTGTGCTGGTCCTAGGCTAGACCGGACTAGAGACGCGAGCCTAAAACACTAATAAGTTCACGGCGTAGCACAACTAGCATCAATGAATGATACTAAGTAGCTCTTGACAGCAAGATATAAGTGAAGATCACAACGGCAGTGAAGATAATGATGAAAAACAACTGCCAAGCAGGATATACAACAACTCTCTCTCCAACTTTCCTCTTGAAAAGTTTGAGACAATTTTATGATAAATTCTTTCAAAGAATGCTACTAACTCAAGCTTTCCAATGCAAAAAGAATCACTCAATTCCGAGTTGATATGAGGAGTCAAAGAATTCTAAAACTGGCCTGAAAAATTGGAACAAGCTGTGTTCATGAATTTCGGAGGGCAAAAAGACCTATTTAGAAGCCGATTTTGAGGTGTCAAATATTGAACCAGCTTCTGCAACTATTTAGATGCGGCTCGTCGCTATCTTCAATTTGAGTACTCACGGAGCCAAAACGGACTTCGTATGAGGAAGATACACCTGTTTTACTGAACAGTGCGCAAAACAGATTCCAATCCGAATTCAGGTACGAGATTGATTCTAGATAGATCCAATTTTTTTTCTTCTTTTTTTTTTCTCACGCTTTTTTTTTCTTTTTCTTCTCCCTCTTTTTCTTTTTTTTCTTTCCTTTTTTCTCTTTTTTTTTTTATCTTCTTTTTCTCCCTCTTTCCAAGACAAACTAGATAAGATGCAGATTGGATCAGGCGAAGATGTGAATGACCTCAACTATGATTATGACAATGAACAGTGGGTAGCACATGGTGGAAATTGATGGATGGGTGGTGGACAGCGGAAGAGATAATGATGCAGCGGTGGCGTGACTAATGTGAACAGAACTCGAAACTCTAAACGAACTAGACACTAAGACCAGCAACTAACACGACGATGCAACCGATAATTCAACTATGCAAGCAATGAATAGAAAATTGCAAAGGCTCAGACTGGCTTGGATAAATGATGAACAGATCTAACTTTTTTATGGCATTTTCATGGACTGTAGGTATGAATGACAGATGCGATCTAAACTATGAAAAACTGTAAAATCTCACCGAGCAACCTGAAAACTGATACCACTTGATAGAGGCGAGGGTGTCCCGATCTTTCGATGAGATGATAACTATCGATTTGGTGGAGACGACTTTGACGATCCGACTACAAACGTGCACAACGTTGCGCCTTAGCAATCGCTAAACCAATCTCCTGAGGTTATTGACCACGCCGGAGCACGATCAACCTGACCACGAAGGTCTATTCCTGCAAGCAATCGAAGAACGAGCAAGAATATGATAAAAGCAATCTGAATATTACAAATATATATGAGGTATTGATAATGGTGGGGATCCGGAAGCGGTCTTGGTCTGGTCGTTGGACACAAACGAAGTACACGAAGTTGCAATGGCTAACTTTTAACTAAACAAATCCCAAGGAAAAGCTACTAGATGGATCTACTTATATAGGAGCAAGGGGTGGCGGCCAAGGAGGTGGGAGGACGTCCCAAGGCAGCCTAAAACTAAATCTAGGTCGTACAAGGCCAATGGGCCCAAGTGGAGGTGATGTAACACCTTTGGACTTGTAGTTTGACTCGGATTCTGCTGCAGCATCAGATTGTTTCGTCCACAACTCAACGCTCCCGACGAATTTGAAGGTGATTCCAATTGGGTTGGAAAGTGCACGAAATCTAGTTTCCAACAAAAAAAGAATCACCCAATTTGGAGTCCGTATGAAAAACTTGTGTGCGTTTTGAGTCAGGTGTATCTGTGCAGTCCGAATCTGAATCCAGAACGTGAGAGACTTGGACTCTATCTTCTCTTGGGCCAAAAGTGACGTGAGAGAACTTTTTGGACAGCAAATAAACATCTCTTTCTTCCTTATCTTCATATGTGGATTGTACAAATGTCCCATACACCTGCAATTAGACAAAACACAAAAGTGTGTGAAGTATTTTTGTTCTGGATAACATAAATAGATTATTGAATAGTTTGCACTAGAAATCACCTGACAAATATGCATATATGCAATATTTTTGGTCATATCCAAGGTAGTCATGTCCTCATCAATGCCAGGACGCCCAAGTGCCTTGCGCTTCTCAGCCTCATTGTAGGCTTGCACACATCTGTCAGCCAGAGACTTCATCCGCTCACGTGAACCCTGAGCTTCTGCATGCTTCTTCAGAAAGTTTTCCTTTAGCTCATGCAACATGATCTTGAAGCTCTTCACTTCTTGCACGCTGAGCTTGGCCATATTCTTCTTGAACTGAGCCTTTTCATGATCAATTTTCTGCTTCAGTTCAACAATGCCATGGGCAATAGCAAGTTCTGAAGCAATAGCGCCTTGGAAAGCGACGCTGAGGCCAACGGGCAGCTGTAGATCTTCAAAGCTGATGTTTGGTGTGGCAAACCACTCGTCAATGAAGTTGTGGATGATGGCGACATCAAAGAGAGGCAAATTGTTGAAGATTTATGCTTCTTCTTTGCTCTTGATGAGTTGCTCAAGAGCGTCATCTCCAAGATCTTCATCACTTGACAGATCAATCGCTTCACTGCGCAGGATGGCAGCAGCTGTGAGCTCTTTGCCAGTGTGAGACAGAGGCATCTTGGCCTTCTGGTGCCTTGAGACGCGTGATAAGTCTTTAGACTGCTGATGAGGACATGGCTACCACATTTACACCCATAACCCATACTTTACCTCTTGGAGCAATTGCTAGAGCTCATATACGCCAATTAAATTATCAGGTACTTACGTTTCTTGGTAATGTTTTTAGTGTTCATGAGAATATGATGCTGCCTAATTTAGATACATTTGTGTTGTTTGCAATTGAAGGGCCTAGCACGGACAATGATGAGGACATCAATACCATTGTTACACCCACAGCCCCTACTACTACATATACGGGACCAATTACTAGAGCTCGCACACGCCAATTAAATTATCAGGTACTTTCGTTTCTTGGTAATGATTCTAATGTTCATGAGAATATGATGCTGCCTAAATTGGATACATTTGTTTTGCTTAAAAATGAAGGGCCTAGCTTGGAGAAGGATGAACATTGGAGCAAGAACAAGCATGGAGATGATGCCATGCGCAAGGGGAACAAGAACGAAGTTACAAGTGATGATTTCAGGACTTTGAAGCCACCATAATGGGTGCATGAAGCCTTGGACGAAATATACAAGATGCCACTTCATAAATTTCATTCCGAGGCTATTATAGGTGCTGCGTCACCTTTTTATTGGGCCAGGCCCATGTAATTTCGAAATACATAAGTATAGGCTATTTTTAGAGTCTGTATGTGTGGGGAAACAAGAGATAGGGTTGATTTCGGACCCCTCAACCAAGGGCCACGAAATTCCCCTCTCTTCCTCCATATATACAGCCCTTAGGGCACCGTTTAGACTTTGGGTTTTATTTAGTTAAAAGTTAGCCATCGCTGCAACTTCGTGTACTTCGTTTGTGTCCAACGACCAGACCAAGACCGCTTATGAAACCCCACTTTTATCAATACTTCATCCATACTCGCAATATTCAGATTGCTTAATCATATTCTTCCTTGTTCTTCGATTGCTTGCAGGAATAGACCTTCGTGGTCAGGTTGATCGTGCTCCAGTGTGGTCAATAACCTCTCGGAGTTGGTTTAGCGATTGCTAAGGCGCAACGTCGTGCACGTTTGTAGTCGGATCGTCAAAGTCGTCTCCACCAAATCGATAGTTATCATCTCATCGAAAGATCGGGACCCTCGCCTCTATCAAGTGGTATCAGTTTTCAGGTTGCTCGGTGATGAGGACATGACTACCTTGGATATGACCAAAAATATTGCATATATGCATATTTGTCAGGTGATTTCTAGTGCAAACTATTCAATAATCTATTTATGTTATCCAGAACAAAAATACTTCACACACTTTTGTGTTTTGTCTAATTGCAGGTGTATGGGACATTTGTACAATCCACATATGAAGATAAGGAAGAAAGAGATGTTTATTTGCTGTCCAAAAAGTTCTCTCACGTCACTTTTGGCCCAAGAGAAGATAGAGTCCAAGTCTCTCACGTTCTGGATTCAGATTCGGACTCCACAGACATACCTGACTCAAAACACACACAAGTTTTTCATACGGACTCCGAATTGGGTGATTCTTTTTTTGTTGGAAACTAGATTTCGTGCACTTTGCAATCCAATTGGAATCACCTTCAAATTCGTCCGGAGCGTTGAGTTGTGGACGAAACAATCTGATGCTGCAGCAGAATCCGAGTCAAACTACAAGTCCAAAGGTGTTACATCACCTCCACTTGGGCCCATTGGCCTTGTACGACCTAGATTTAGTTTTAGGCTGCCTTGGGACATCCTCCCACCTCCTTGGCCTCCACCCCTTGCTCCTATATAAGTAGATCCATCTAGTAGCTTTTCCTTGGGATTTGTTTAGTTAAAAGTTAGCCATTGCAACTTCGTGTACTTCGTTTGTGTCCAACGACCAGACCAAGACCGCTTACGGATCCCCACCTTTATCAATACTTCATATATACTCGCAATATTCAGATTGCTTTTATCATATTCTTGCTTGTTCTTCGATTGCTTGCAGGAATAGACCTTCGTGGTCAGGTTGATTGTGCTCCGGCGTGGTCAATAACCTCTCGGAGTTGGTTTAGCGATTGCTAAGGCGTAACGTCGTGCACGTTTGTAGTCGGATCGTCAAAGTCGTCTCCACCAAATCGATAGTTATCATTTCATCGAAAGATCGAGACACCCCGCCTCTATCAAGTGGTATCAGTTTTCAGGTTGCTCGGTGAGAATGTCCAGTTTTCCTAGATTAGATTTATTTTCTTACCTATTGTCCAAGAAAAAGCCACAAAAAAGAGTTAGATCTATTCATCCTTGGTCCAAGCCAATCCGAGCCTTTGCAATTTTCTTTTCATTGCTTGCATAGTTGAATTATCGGTTGCATCGTCGTGTCGAGTTGCTGGTCTTAGTGTCTAGTTCGTTTAGAGTTTCGAGTTCTGTTCACATTAGTCACGCCACCGCTGCATCATTATCTGTTCCGCTGTCCACCACCCATCCATCAATTTCCACCACGTGCTGCCCACCATTCATTGTCATAATAATAGTTGAGATCTAGTTTGTTTTGGAAAGAGGGAGAAAAAAAGAGAGAAAAAAAACGAGAGAAAAAAAAAGTCAGAGAAAAAAGGAGAAGAAAAAGAAAAAAAAGCGTGAGAAAAAAAAGAGAGAAGAAAAAAAAATTGGATCTATCTAGAATCAATCTCGTACCTGAATTCGGATTGGAATCTGTTTTGCGCACTGTTCAGTAAAACAGGTGTATCTTCCTCATACGAAGTCCGTTTTGGCTTCGTGAGTACTCAAATTGAAGATAGCGACGAGCCGCATCTAAATAGTTGCAGAAGCTGGTTCAATATTTGACACCTCAAAATCGGCTTCTAAATAGGTCTTTTTGCCCTCCGAAGTTCGTGAACACAGCTTGTTCCAATTTTTCAGGCCAGTTTTAGAATTCTTTGACTCCTCATATCAACTCGGAATTGAGTGATTCTTTTTGCATTGGAAAGCTTGTGATAGAGGCGACGGTCGCGATCTTTCGATGAGATGATAACTATCGATTTGGTGAAGATGACTTTGACGATCCGACTACAAACGTGCACGACGTTGCGCCTTAGCAATCGCTAAACCAACTCCGAGAGGTTATTGACCACGCTCGAGCACAATCAACCTGACCACGAAGGTCTATTCCTGCAAGCAATCGAAGAACGAGCAAGAATATGATAAAGCAATCTGAATATTGCGAATATATATGAAGTATTGATAATGGTGGGGATCCGTAAGCGGTCTTGGTCTGGTCGTTGGACACAAACGAAGTACACGAAGTTGCAATGGCTAACTTTTAACTAAACAAATCCCAAGGAAAAGCTACTAGATGGATCTACTTATATAGGAGCAAGGGGTGGCGGCCAAGGAGGTGGGAGGACGTCCCAAGGCAGCCTAAAACTAAATCTAGGTCGTACAAGGCCAATGGGCCCAAGTGGAGGTGATGTAACACCTTTGGACTTGTAGTTTGACTCGGATTCTGCTGCAGCATCAGATTGTTTCGTCCACAACTCAACGCTCCGGACGAATTTGAAGGTGATTCCAATTGGGTTGGAAAGTGCACGAAATCTAGTTTCCAACAAAAAAAGAATCACCCAATTCGGAGTCCGTATGAAAAACTTGTGTCTGTTTTGAGTCAGGTGTGTCTGTGCAGTCCGAATCTGAATCCAGAACGTGAGAGACTTGGACTCTATCTTCTCTTGGGCCAAAAGTGACGTGGGAGAACTTTTTGGACAGCAAATAAACATCTCTTTCTTCCTTATCTTCATATGTGGATTGTACAAATGTCCCATACACCTGCAATTAGACAAAACACAAAAGTGTGTGAAGTATTTTTGTTCTGGATAACATAAATAGATTATTGAATAGTTTGCACTAGAAATCACCTGACAAATATGCATATATGCAATATTTTTGGTCATATCCAAGGTAGTCATGTCCTCATCATCCTTCCCTTCTTGAAAATAAAGCCGTCCTCGGCGTTGCTTAATCTGAAATGTGGCTAACCAAATAGACAAGGTGTACATGTTGTATATGTATATGTCATCCATTTTTACTTCCCTTGATTTTTGCATATATGACACATGAATAGATGAGTAACTTGCATAGTTCATAAAATCTAAAGCCAAAAAATTAGCACAAGAAGTAGAAGGCATGAAAATATTGCAACTCAGTTTGCACATATAAGTGAAGCTCTTATTCATTTCAAAAGATTGACAATGTTCATCATTAAACCATCCCACATTGGTGAATAAACCTTACTTGCATCAAATTTACATGCTACAACATGCTTAAATAAGCAAACATGCAATAAGTCATTCAACACAGAATCATCACCAAGATTAGAGGTCATATCAAAATGATTAAACATTGGTTCTTTTGCATCAATAGTTAATTCAATGTGTGCACTCAAAATTGTTGGTATTTCAGTTGTTTGATCACATGGCAAAGTCAAATTATCAACGTAGTCCTCTAAAATAGGTGGTGTGATCAAAGTAGTGGGTAGCTCATCAGATGGTGCATTCAAATTGACAAAGCATTCATCATTCTCATGTAGAGATGGAAGATCAGTACCTTTGTCATTACCTCTTATGATCAACTCAGATGATGTAGCCACTCTCGGGGGCGATGTGTCACATGGTGGAGGTGATGTAGTCCTGACAACAACGGATGTGGTTGTCATAGTATGCCTAGTAGTTGAAGGAACAATCATATCAACTCTTGGAATGTGCACCGTGTGCTTGTTCTCGTGGCCAACACGTCGTTTTATTTCCTGTTCAGCTTTGCAAGCAAGATGAAACAAATGGTCCATAGGATAACACTCTTCATGAATTAGTATCTCTTGAATATCACGGTTTAATCCTCCCCAAAATCTATCCATAAAATCATCTTCACTTTCTTCTAAAGAGGAATGCAACAAGGTAGTTTGTAAATCATCATAATATTTTGTTACAGTTTCACTACCTTGTTTTAAGTGTTGCAACTTCTTAATCATGTCACGAGTATAATAAGCAGGGACGAAAGTATGTCGCATGGCAAGTTTCAAATCATCCCAAGTAGTAGGTATATAATCAGGGTGTAACCGACAATATTCACTCCACCAAACCAAAGCATAACCAGTGAAAGAACCAACCGCAACCTTAACCTTTTTATGTTCATCGAAATTATGGGAAGCAAATATATTTTTTATGTCGAACTCCCATTCAATATATAAAGCAGGTTTAAAACGGCCATTAAATGGCGGTATAGATACATTAACCTGATCATGTGCATTTGGATGTTTGTGCACCTCTCGTGACGGTTGTGGTATTTGCAAAGGTGGTGGCACGTCTCCCGCGATCGACAAAGCCCATGAATTGACTCTGGATCCTGTCATGATTAGTAGAACAAGAAACAAAACCCAAAAATAATGTTCCTATAACTACTAGGATGTGGTGGTAAAACGCTCACAGTAAAGCAAATATCAATGTCTTACAAGTTCTTACCATGCAGCAGGCGGTGATCGGCAACCAGCGGTGTCAAGTAACTCCGAATATTGAGTAAAGCGATTGCCAGGGGAGCGTACGTATACACGGTGTAGAAATATGTGAAGCTGGGTTGGCTATATATGGTAGCAAAAGATTAGCAATAATCAATTCAAAGATGCAATGTTGAATAAACGCTCAACGACGGTACTGTGCTGGTCCTAGGCTAGACCGGACTAGAGACGCGAGCCTAGAACACTAATGAGGTCACGGCGTAGCACAACTAGCATCAATGAAGGATACTAAGTAGCTCTTGACAGCAAGATATAAGTGAAGATCACAACGGCAGTGAAGATAATGATGAAAAACAACTGCCAAGCAGGATATACAACAACTCTCTCTCCAACTTTCCTCTTGAAAAGTTTGAGACAATTTTCTGATAAATTCTTTCAAAGAATGCTACTAACTCAAGCTTTCCAATGCAAAAAGAATCACTCAATTCCGAGTTGATATGAGGAGTCAAAGATAGGGGTGTCCCGATCTTTCGATGAGATGATAACTATCGATTTGGTGGAGACGACTTTGACGATCCGACTACAAACGTGCACGACGTTGCACCTTAGCAATCGCTAAACCAACTCCGAGAGGTTATTGACCACGCCGGAGCACAATCAACCTGACCACGAAGGTCTATTCCTGCAAGCAATCGAAGAACAAGCAAGAATATGATAAATGCAATCTGAATATTGCGAGTATATATGAAGTATTGATAAAGGTGGGGATCCGTAAGCGGTCTTGGTCTGGTCGTTGGACACAAACGAAGTACACGAAGTTGCAATGGCTAACTTTTAACTAAACAAATCCCAAGGAAAAGCTACTAGATGGATCTACTTATATAGGAGCAAGGGGTGGCGGCCAAGGAGGTGGGAGGACGTCCCAAGGCAGCCTAAAACTAAATCTAGGTCGTACAAGGCCAATGGGCCCAAGTGGAGGTGATGTAACACCTTTGGACTTGTAGTTTGACTCGGATTCTGCTGCAGCATCAGATTGTTTCGTCCACAACTCAACGCTCCGGACGAATTTGAAGGTGATTCCAATTGGGTTGGAAAGTTCACGAAATCTAGTTTCCAACAAAAAAAGAATCACCCAATTCGGAGTCCGTATGAAAAACTTGTGTGCGTTTTGAGTCAGGTGTGTCTGTGCAGTCCGAATCTGAATCCAGAACGTGAGAGACTTGGAATCTATCTTCTCTTGGGCCAAAAGTGAACTTTTTGGACAGCAAATAAACATCTCTTTCTTCCTTATCTTCATATGTGGATTGTACAAATGTCCCATACACCTGCAATTAGACAAAACACAAAAGTGTGTGAAGTATTTTTGTTCTGGATAACATAAATAGATTATTGAATAGTTTGCACTAGAAATCACCTGACAAATATGCATATATGCAATATTTTTGGTCATATCCAAGGTAGTCATGTCCTCATCATCCTCCCCTTCTTGAAAATAAATCCGTCCTCGGCGTTGCTTAATCTGAAATGTGGCTAACAAAAGAGACAAGGTGTACATGTTGTATATGTATATGTCATCCATTTTTACTTCCCTTGATTTTTGCATATATGACACATGAATAGATGAGTAACTTGCATAGTTCATAAAATCTAAAGCCAAAAAATTAGCACAAGAAGTAGAAGGCATAAAAATATTGCAACTCAGTTTGCACATATAAGTGAAGCTCTTATTCATTTCGAAAGATTGACAATGTTCATCATTAAACCATCCCAACATTGGTGAATAAACCTTACTTGCATAAAATTTATATGCTACAACATGCTTAAATAAGCAAACATGCAATAAGTCATTCAACACAGAATCATCACCAAGATTAGAGGTCATATCAAAATGATTAAACATTGGTTCTTTTGCATCAATAGTTAATTCAATGGGTGCACTCAAAATTGTTGGTATTTCAGTTGTTTGATCACATGGCAAAGTCAAATTATCAACGTAGTCCTCTAAAATAGGTGGTGTGATCAAAGTAGTGGGTAGCTCATCAGATGGTGCATTCAAATTGACAAGGCATTCATCATTCTCATGTAGAGATGGAAGATCAGTACCTTTGTCATTACCTCTTATGATCAACTCAGATGATGTAGCCACTCTCGGGGGCGATGTGTCACATGGTGGAGGTGATGTAGTCCTGACAACAACGGATGTGGTTGTCATAGTATGCCTAGTAGTTGAAGGAACAATCATATCAACTCTTGGAATGTGCACCGTGCGCTTGTTCTCCTCGTGGCCAACACGTCGTTTTATTTCCTGTTTAGCTTTGCAAGCAAGATGAAACAAATGGTCCATATGATAACACTCTTCATGAATTAGTATCTCTTGAATATCACGGTTTAATCCTCCCCAAAATCTATCCATAAAATCATCTTCACTTTCTTCTAAAGAGGAATGCAACAAGGTAGTTTGTAAATCATCATAATATTTTGTTACAGTTTCACTACCTTGTTTTAAGTGTTGCAACTTCTTAATCATGTCACGAGTATAATAAGCAGGGACGAAAGTATGTCGCATGGCAAGTTTCAAATCATCCCAAGTAGTAGGTATATAATCAGGGTGTAACCGACAATATTCACTCCACCAAACCAAAGCATAACCAGTGAAAGAACCAACCGCAACCTTAACCTTTTTATGTTCATCGAAATTATGGGAAGCAAATATATTTTTTATGTCGAACTCCCATTCAATATATAAAGCAGGTTTAAAACGGCCATTAAATGGCGGTATAGATACATTAACCTGATCATGTGCATTTGGATGTTTGTGCACCTCTCGTGATGGTTGTGGTATTTGCAAAGGTGGTGGCACGTCTCCCGCGATCGACGAAGCCCATGAATTGACTCTGGATCCTGTCATGATTAGTAGAACAAGAAACAAAACCCAAAAATAATGTTCCTATAACTACTAGGATGTGGTGGTAAAACGCTCACAGTAAAGCAAATATCAATGTCTTACAAGTTCTTACCATGCAGCAGGCGGTGATCGGGAACCAGCGATGTCAAGTAACTCCGAATATTGAGTAAAGCGATTGCCAGGGGAGCGTACGTATACACGGTGTAGAAATATGTGGAGCTAGGTTGGCTATATATGGTAGCAAAAGATTAGCAATAATCAATTCAAAGATGCAATGTTGAATAAACGCTCAACGACGGTACTGTGCTGGTCCTAGGCTAGACCGGACTAGAGACGCGAGCCTAGAACACTAATGAGGTCACGGCGTAGCACAACTAGCATCAATGAAGGATACTAAGTAGCTCTTGACAGCAAGATATAAGTGAAGATCACAACAGTAGTGAAGATAATGAGGTGAAACAACAGCCAATTAGGATATATCAACAACTTTGTCTCCAACTTTCCTCTGAAAAAGTTTGTGGCGATTTTTTTGTTTTTTTTTCTTCTCTCTTTTTTTTTCCTCACACTTTTTTTTTCTTTCTCTCCTTTTTTTCTCTGACTTTTTTTCCTTTTTTTCTCTCGTTTTTTTCTCTCTTTTTTTCTCCCTCTTTCCAAAACAAACTAGATAAGATGCAGATTGGATCAAGTGAAGATGTGAACGATCTCAACTATTATTATGACAATGAATGGTGGGTAGCACGTGGTGGAAATTAATAGATGGGATGGTGGACAGCGGAATGGATAATGATGCAGCGGCGGCGTGACTAATGTGAACAGAACTCGAAACTCTAAAGGACCTACACACTAAGACCAGCAACTGACACGACGATGCAACCGATAATTCAACTATGCAAGCAACGAATAGAAAATTGCAAAGGCTCAGACTGGCTTGGATAAAGGATGAACAGATCTAACTTTTTTTGTGGCTTTTTCATGAACTATAGGTATGAATGACAGATGCGATCTAAACTATGAAAAACTATAAAATCTCACCGAGCAACCTGAAAACTGATACCACTTGATAGAGGCGACGGTCCCGATCTTTCGATGAGATGATAACTATCGATTTGGTGAAGATGACTTTGACG
Source organism: Triticum dicoccoides (assembly GCF_002162155.2). Taxonomy (NCBI): domain Eukaryota; kingdom Viridiplantae; phylum Streptophyta; class Magnoliopsida; order Poales; family Poaceae; genus Triticum; species Triticum dicoccoides. The sequence continues at coordinate 22,887 of NW_021186409.1, forward strand.
ATCCGACTACAAACGTGCACGACGTTGCGCCTTAGCAATCGCTAAACCAACTCCGAGAGGTTATTGACCACGCTCGAGCACAATCAACCTGACCACGAAGGTCTATTCCTGCAAGCAATCGAAGAACGAGCAAGAATATGATAAAGCAATCTGAATATTGCGAATATATATGAAGTATTGATAATGGTGGGGATCCGTAAGCGGTCTTGGTCTGGTCGTTGGACACAAACGAAGTACACGAAGTTGCAATGGCTAACTTTTAACTAAACAAATCCCAAGGAAAAGCTACTAGATGGATCTACTTATATAGGAGCAAGGGGTGGCGGCCAAGGAGGTGGGAGGACGTCCCAAGGCAGCCTAAAACTAAATCTAGGTCGTACAAGGCCAATGGGCCCAAGTGGAGGTGATGTAACACCTTTGGACTTGTAGTTTGACTCGGATTCTGCTGCAGCATCAGATTGTTTCGTCCACAACTCAACGCTCCGGACGAATTTGAAGGTGATTCCAATTGGGTTGGAAAGTGCACGAAATCTAGTTTCCAACAAAAAAAGAATCACCCAATTCGGAGTCCGTATGAAAAAGTTGTGTCTGTTTTGAGTCAGGTGTGTCTGTGCAGTCCGAATCTGAATCCAGAACGTGAGAGACTTGGACTCTATCTTCTCTTGGGCCAAAAGTGACGTGGGAGAACTTTTTGGACAGCAAATAAACATCTCTTTCTTCCTTATCTTCATATGTGGATTGTACAAATGTCCCATACACCTGCAATTAGACAAAACACAAAAGTGTGTGAAGTATTTTTGTTCTGGATAACATAAATAGATTATTGAATAGTTTGCACTAGAAATCACCTGACAAATATGCATATATGCAATATTTTTGGTCATATCCAAGGTAGTCATGTCCTCATCAGCTTGAGTTAGTAGCATTCTTTGAAAGAATTTATCAGAAAATTGTCTCAAACTTTTCAAGAGGAAAGTTGGAGAGAGAGTTGTTGTATATCCTGCTTGGCAGTTGTTTTTCATCATTATCTTCACTGCCGTTGTGATCTTCACTTATATCTTGCTGTCAAGAGCTACTTAGTATCCTTCATTGATGCTAGTTGTGCTACGCCGTGACCTCATTAGTGTTCTAGGCTCGCGTCTCTAGTCCGGTCTAGCCTAGGACCAGCACAGTACCGTCGTTGAGCGTTTATTCAACATTGCATCTTTGAATTGATTATTGCTAATCTTTTGCTACCATATATAGCCAACCCAGCTCCACATATTTCTACACCGTGTATACATACGCTCCCCTGGCAATCGCTTTACTCAATATTCGGAGTTACTTGACACCGCTGGTTGCCGATCACCGCCTGCTGCATGGTAAGAACTTGTAAGACATTGACATTTGCTTTACTATGAGCGTTTTACCACCACATCCTAGTAGTTATAGGAACATTATTTTTTGGGTTTTGTTTCTTGTTCTACTAATCATGACAGGATCCAGAGTCAATTCATGGGCTTTGTCGACCGCGGGAGACGTGCCACCACCTTTGCAAATACCACAACCGTCACGAGAGGTGCACAAACATCCAAATGCACATGATCAGGTTAATGTATCTATACCACCATTTAATGGCCGTTTTAAACCTGCTTTATATATTGAATGGGAGTTCGACATAAAAAATATATTTGCTTCCCATAATTTCAATGAACATAAAAAGGTTAAGGTTGCGGTTGGTTCTTTCACTGGTTATGCTTTGGTTTGGTGGAGTGAATATTGTCGGTTACACCCTGATTATATACCTACTACTTGGGATGATTTGAAACTTGCCATGCGACATACTTTCGTCCCTGCTTATTATACTCGTGACATGATTAAGAAGTTGCAACACTTAAAACAAGGTAGTGAAACTGTAACAAAATATTATGATGATTTACAAACTACCTTGTTGCATTCCTCTTTAGAAGAAAGTGAAGATGATTTTATGGATAGATTTTGGGGAGGATTAAACCGTGATATTCAAGAGATATGATAGAGGCAAAGGTGTCCCGTCTTTCGATGAGATGGTGGATTTCGCTTTGGTGGAAGTCGACTTTGACGATCCGACTACGAACGTGTGAGGACGTCGCGCCTTAGCAATCGCTAAACCAACTCCGAGAGGTTATTGACCACGCCGGAGCACGATCAACCTGACCACGAGGGTCTGTTTCCTGCGAGCAAACGAAGAACAAGCAAGAAACTAAGATTGCAATCTGGATATTGCGAATATAAGATGAAAGCTTTATTGATCAAGGTGGGGTTCTGTGACGCCTTTGTCTGGTCGTTGAACACAAACGAAGTACGCGAAGTTGCAGCTATGGCGAACTTTTAATCTAAACAAAACCCAAAGTCTAAACGATGCCCTAAGGGCTGTATATATGGAGGAAGAGGGGGGAATTTCGTGGCCCTAGGTGGAGGGGTCCGAAATCAACCCTATCTCTTGTTTCCCCACACATACGGACTCTAAAAATAGCCTATACTTATGTATTTCGAAATTACATGGGCCTGGCCCAATAATAAGGTGACGCAGCACCTAAAATAGCCTCGGGACGAAATTTATGAAGTGGCATCTTGTATATTTCGTCCAAGGCTTCATGCACCCATTATGGTGGCTTCAAAGTCCTGAAATCATCACTTGTAACTCCGTTCTTGTTCCCCTTGCGCATGCCATCTCCATGCTTGTTCTTGCTCCAATGTTCATCCTTCTCCAAGCTAGGCCCTTCATTTGTAAGCAAAACAAATGTATCCAATTTAGGCAGCATCATATTCTCATGAACATTAGAATCATTACCAAGAAACGAAAGTACCTGGTAATTTAGTTGGCGTGCACGAGCTCTAGTAATTGGTCCAGTATGTATAGCAGCAGGGGCTGTGGGTGTAACAATTGTATTGATGTCCTCATCACATGATCAGGTTAATGTATCTATACCACCATTTAATGGCCGTTTTAAACCTGCTTTATATATTGAATGGGAGTTCGACATAAAAAATATATTTGCTTCCCATAATTTCGATGAACATAAAAAGGTTAAGGTTGCGGTTGGTTCTTTCACTGGTTATGCTTTGGTTTGGTGGAGTGAATATTGTCGGTTACACCCTGATTATATACCTACTACTTGGGATGATTTGAAACTTGCCATGCGACATACTTTCGTCCCTGCTTATTATACTCGTGACATGATTAAGAAGTTGCAACACTTAAAACAAGGTAGTGAAACTGTAACAAAATATTATGATGATTTACAAACTACCTTGTTGCATTCCTCTTTAGAAGAAAGTGAAGATGATTTTATGGATAGATTTTGGGGAGGATTAAACCGTGATATTCAAGAGATACTAATTCATGAAGAGTGTTATCCTATGGACCATTTGTTTCATCTTGCTTGCAAAGCTGAACAGGAAATAAAACGACGTGTTGGCCACGAGGAGAACAAGCGCACGGTGCACATTCCAAGAGTTGATATGATTGTTCCTTCAACTACTAGGCATACTATGACAACCACATCCGTTGTTGTCAGGACTACATCACCTCCACCATGTGACACATCGCCCCCGAGAGTGGCTATATCATGTGAGTTGATCATAAGAGGTAATGACAAAGGTACTGATCTTCCATCTCTACATGAGAATGATGAATGCCTTGTCAATTTGAATGCATCATCTGATGAGCTACCGACTACTTTGATCACACCACCTATTTTAGAGGACTACGTTGATAATTTGACTTTGCCATGTGATCAAACAACTGAAATACCAACAATTTTGAGTGCACCCATTGAATTAACTATTGATGCAAAAGAACCAATGTTTAATCATTTTGATATGACCTCTAATCTTGGTGATGATTCTGTGTTGAATGACTTATTGCATGTTTGCTTATTTAAGCATGTTGTAGCATGTAAATTTGATGCAAGTAAGGTTTATTCACCAAAATTGGGATGGTTTAATGATGAACATTGTCAATCTTTTGAAATGCATAAGAGCTTCACTTATATGTGCAAACTGAGTTGCAATATTTTCATGCCTTTTACTTCCTGTGCTAATTTTTTGGCTTTAGATTTTATAAACTATGCAAGTTACTCATCTATTCATGTGTCATATATGCAAAAATCAAGGGAAGTAAAAATGGATGACATATACATATACAACATGTACACCTTGTCTCTTTTGTTAGCCACATTTCAGATTAAGCAACGCCGAGGACGGCTTTATTTTCAAGAAGGGGAGGATGGTGAGGACATGACTACCTTGGATATGACCAAAAATATTGCATATATGCATATTTGTCAGGTGATTTCTAGTGCAAACTATTCAATAATCTATTTATGTTATCCAGAACAAAAATACTTCACACACTTTTGTGTTTTGTCTAATTGCAGGTGTATGGGACATTTGTACAATCCACATATGAAGATAAGGAAGAAAGAGATGTTTATTTGCTGTCCAAAAAGTTCTCTCACGTCACTTTTGGCCCAAGAGAAGATAGAGTCCAAGTCTCTCACGTTCTGGATTCAGATTCGGACTGCACAGACATACCTGACTCAAAACGCACACAAGTTTTTCATACGGACTCCGAATTGGGTGATTCTTTTTTTGTTGGAAACTAGATTTCGTGCACTTTCCAACCCAATTGGAATCACCTTCAAATTCGTCCGGAGCGTTGAGTTGTGGACGAAACAATCTGATGCTGCAGCAGAATCCGAGTCAAACTACAAGTCCAAAGGTGTTACATCACCTCCACTTGGGCCCATTGGCCTTGTACGACCTAGATTTATTTTAGGCTGCCTTGGGACATCCTCCCACCTCCTTGGCCGCCATCCCTTGCTCCTATATAAGTAGATCCATCTAGTAGCTTTTCCTTGGGATTTGTTTAGTTAAAAGTTAGCCATTGCAACTTCGTGTATTTCGTTTGTGTCCAACGACCAGACCAAGACCGCTTACGGATCCCCACCTTTATCAATACTTCATATATACTCGCAATATTCAGATTGCTTTTATCATATTCTTGCTTGTTCTTCGATTGCTTGCAGGAATAGACCTTCGTGGTCAGGTTGATTGTGCTCCGGCGTGGTCAATAACCTCTCGGAGTTGGTTTAGCGATTGCTAAGGCGCAACATCGTGCACGTTTGTAGTCGGATCGTCAAAGTCGTCTCCACCAAATCGATAGTTATCATTTCATCGAAAGATCGAGACACCCCGCCTCTATCACTCGGTGAGATTTTACAGTTTTTCTTAGTTTATATCGAGTCTATTCTTCATACCTTCAGTCCACGAAAAAGCCAAAAAAAGTTAGATTAGTCCATCATATCCTAGACAGTCTGAGCCTTTTCGCCATTGCCACTTAGTTTTTGCATTGTTGAATTTTCGGTTGCATTGTGTGTCGAGTTGCTGGTTTTGGTGTCTAGTCTTTCTAGAGTTTCGAGTTCTAGTCACATTTTGTTCACGCCACATCCGTATACACCATCATCCACTTCATTGTCATATTCCGCTGCCACTTATTTTCTTCGTCGCCGTCACCACCATTCATCCATTGTTGTCACAAGTCACGATCTTTTTTATATGTTTTGCAATCATCTCTTCACCGTTCATTGCGGCCTGATCCATCTTGGAGAGAGATAAAAAAGGAAATTTGTGAAAAAGAGAGAAGAAGTCAAGTTCGGTTTGGTCTGATCCATACTAGTACATCTGTTCCATAAAATCAGCACCACGTTGTTTGTTTGGAAAGACTAGTTGGCCACGTTGGGATTTGAAGAGATAATAAGAATAAAAAAGTTCCTGATCGGTTGTGCATGCATATTTGGAAGTTGAGATCGCAGTAGAAAAAGAGAAATAACAAAAAAGGAAGGAGGGAGTCGAGTACGCTTTAGAGAGAGAGAGAGAGCAGATCATCCTTTGCACGTGGGCTGATCCAAAAAAAAGAGAAAGAAATACTTGGGAAGAAGAAAGAAACAGGAAGAGGTGACGTGGTGTGCTTTATTTGGAAGGTTTGGATTGGCGCATAAAAAAAAGCAGAAAAAGTTCAAGTGTGGTGCGGCCAAAGGAGAAGGGCATTAAATCTGATTGCTTCGTTTTCCCAAAAATCTGCTCTTATTCACCACAAAAGGAAACTGGTCTGTTTGGAAAGTTTGACGGACGGAAAAGAAACATACTACTCCCACCTTAGTTTGGAAAGAAGTAGAGGAGGAAAGAGATCTCTTGTATTGTTTGGAAAGAAGTAGACAATTTAGGGAGCGAGATCAGATCTGGTGGGATTTGGGGCGTGATCTCCCCACCTTAGTTGTTTGGATTTGGAAGGAAATCAAAGCGATTGAAAAAAAGGCAATTCCGACCGGCCAAAAAAAACAGAATAAGGAAAGAAGTAAAGTAAAAGGAAAGTGCCAATCCGATTGGTTGGTGCCTGATTTGGTGTCCTTGTGTGGCACGTTTGTTGTTAAAACAAAAGAGAGCAGATTGCATTACGGGAGGGGTGGAGATCGCAGCAAGGAAAAAAAAAAGAGGTGTCCAGATTCGTTTGTTTCTCTTGAAAAAAACAATCGGTTGGTGGTTTCCAAGTTTAGGAATTTCCTTGTCTAAAATAAAGGAGAAAACGAGCAGCCATCTTGGAGAAAAAAAAGACAAGTCGGATCAGATCCGGGCACATTTATTAAAAAAAGAGAGGAAGAATTACGAGAAAGAGTAGAGGAGAATAAGGAAGGAGATTGGGAAAAAGGAAAGTCCAGCGTTGATCTGTTTCCTAGTTGGGCGAAAATTTGTGTTTGTTGCGGAACGTTTGGTACGTATCACAAGGAAACAAGTGAAAAAAAAGACAAGTGTTAATCGGTTTGGTTGGTGGCCGTTTTGTTGGGCATTTTCTTAAGAAAAAGGAAAGGAGGAAATAAATCTGCGTGTAAACAAGCAATTGGCGTTTGGCATCTAGCTGATTTTGTGGGACGGTTGCTGGGGCGTTTTGACTGAAAAAAAAAGTCACAAGAGAAGGGAAGTGCACGTGCTTTTGCCTAGGTCCTCACGATAAAAATATTCTCTTGGCTGATTCGGTTGTCTTTCCCAAGAAGAAAAAAAAGAAAACAGCTCGTGCAGTTTTTCTTTGGAGAGAGAGAAAAGTGCAGCGTTTGACTTGATCCCTTTGTGGTGTTGGTTTCCAAACAAAAAAAAAGACCAGCTTCTTGAAGGAGTGGTTTGTCACTAGTATACTTGTGCCTAAGAGTTAACTTGATTCAGGGAGAGGGCCACAAGATTCTTTGCAGCCCCGTTGGTTTTTTTTTTGCGTCAGGCACGTTTTTGATTGCTCTAGTTCTGAGGATCTTTATTTTCAGCCACATCTATCATCGTGTCTACCATTGTAAACACATCTTTTGTCAGTGGAGCATCGTGAATTCCTTTGTGTCATAGGCTCGCGTCTCTAGTTGTCTAGCCTAGGACCAGCACTCGACCACTTTGAACGAATTTTCACCTTGCATTAATTAACGTGGTTGTAGCATTTTTCCCCATATATACAGCCAACCCAGCTCCACATATTTCTACATCGTGCATACATACGTTCATCTGGCAATCGCTTTACCCAATCTTTGGAGTTATTTGACACCGCCGGTTGCTGATCACCACCTGCTGCATGGTAAGAACTTGCAAGACTTTGATATTTGCTTTACTGTGAGCGTTTTTACCACCACATACTATGATGAGGACATGACTACCTTGGATATGACCAAAAATATTGCATATATGCATATTGGTCAGGTGATTTCTAGTGCAAACTATTCAATAATCTATTTATGTTATCCAGAACAAAAATACTTCACACACTTTTGTGTTTTGTCTAATTGCAGGTGTATGGGACATTTGTACAATCCACATATGAAGATAAGGAAGAAAGAGATGATTATTTGCTGTCCAAAAAGTTCTCTCACGTCACTTTTGGCCCAAGAGAAGATAGAGTCCAAGTCTCTCACGTTCTGGATTCAGATTCGGACTGCACAGACACACCTGACTCAAAACACACACAAGTTTTTCATACGGACTCCGAATTGGGTGATTCTTTTTTTGTTGGAAACTACATTTCGTGCACTTTCCAACCCAATTGGAATCACCTTCAAATTCGTCCGGAGCGTTGAGTTGTGGACGAAACAATCTGATGCTGCAGCAGAATCCGAGTCAAACTACAAGTCCAAAGGTGTTACATCACCTCCACTTGGGCCCATTGGCCTTGTACGACCTAGATTTAGTTTTAGGCTGCCTTGGGACGTCCTCCCACCTCCTTGGCCGCCACCCCTTGCTCCTATATAAGTAGATCCATCTAGTAGCTTTTCCTTGGGATTTGTTTAGTTAAAAGTTAGCCATTGCAACTTCGTGTACTTCGTTTGTGTCCAAACGACCAGACCAAGACCGCTTACGGATCCTCACCTTTATCAATACTTCATATATACTCGCAATATTCAGATTGCTTTTATCATATTCTTGCTTGTTCTTCGATTGCTTGCAGGAATAGACCTTCGTGGTCAGGTTGATTGTGCTCCAGCGTGGTCAATAACCTTTCGGAGTTGGTTTAGCGATTGCTAAGGCGCAACGTCGTGCACGTTTGTAGTCGGATCGTCAAAGTCATCTTCACCAAATCGATAGTTATCATCTCATTGAAAGATCGGGACACCCCCGCCTCTATCAAGTGGTATCAGTTTTCAGGTTGCTCGGTGAGAATTTCCAGTTTTCCTAGATTAGATTTATTTTCTTACCTATTGTCCAAGAAAAATCCATAAAAAAAAGTTAGATATGTTCATCCTTTATCCAAGCCAGTCTGAGCCTTTGCAATTTTCTATTCATTGCTTGCATAGTTGAATTATCGGTTGCATCATCGTGTCAGTTGCTGGTCTTAGCGTCTAGTTCCTTTAGAGTTTCGAGTTCTGTTCACATTAGTCACGCCGCCGCTGCATCATTATGCCTTCCGCTGTCTACCATTCCATCCATTAATTTTCACCACGTGCTACGCACTGTTCATTGTCATAATCATAGTTGAGGTCATTCACATCTTCGCCTGATCCAATCTGCATCTTATCTAGTTTGTCTTGGAAAGAGGGAGAAAAAAAAAGATAGAGGAAAAAAAAGAGAGGAAAAAAAAAAGAAAAAGAGAAAGAAGAAAAAGAAAAAAAAAGCGTGAGAAAAAAAAGAAAGAACAAGAAAAATCGGATCTATCGAGAATCAATCTCGTACCTGAATTCGGATTGGAATCTGTTTTGCGCACTGTTCAGTAAAACAGGTGTATCTTCCTCATACGAAGTCCGTTTTGGCTCCGTGAGTACTCAAATTGAACCTAGCGACGAGCCGCATCTAAATAGTTGCAGAAGCTTGTTCAATATTTGACACCTCAAAATCGGCTTCTCAATAGGTCTTTTTGCCCTCTGAAGTTCGTGAACACAGCTTGTTCCAATTTTTCAGGCCAGTTTTAGAATTCTTTGACTCCTCATATCAACTCGGAATTGAGTGATTCTTTTTGCATTGGAAAGCTTGAGTTAGTAGCATTCTTTGAAAGAATTTATCAGAAAATTGGCTCAAACTTTTCAAGAGGAAAATTGGAGAGAGAGTGGTTGTATATCCTGTTTGGCAGTTGTTTTTCATCATTATCTTTACTGCCGTTGTGATCTTCACTTATATCTGGCTGTCCAGAGCTACTTAGTATCCTTTATTGATGCTAGTTGTGCTACGCCGTGACCTCATTAGTGTTCTAGGCTCGCGTCTCTATTCCGGTCTAGCCTAGGACCAGCACAGTACCGTCGTTGAGCGTTTATTCAACATTGCATCTTTGAATTGATTATTGCTAATCTTTTGCTACCATATATAGCCAACCCAGCTCCACATATTTCTACACCGTGTATAGGTACGCTCCCCTGGCAATCGCTTTACTCAATATTCGGAGTTACTTGACACTGCTGGTTGCCGATCACCGCCTGCTGCATGGTAAGAACGTGTAAGACATTGATATTTGCTTTACTGGGAGCGTTTTACCACCACATCCTAGTAGTTATAGGAACATTATTTTTGGATTTTGTTTCTTGTTCTACTAATCATGACAGGATCCAGAGTCAATTCATGGGCTTCGTCGATCGCGGGAGACGTGCCACCACCTTTGCAAGTACCACAACCGTCACGAGAGGTGCACAAACATCCAAATGCACATGATCAGGTTAATGTATCTATACCACCATTTAATGGCCGTTTTAAACCTGCTTTATATATTGAATGGGAGTTCGACATAAAAAATATATTTGCTTCCCATAATTTTGATGAACATAAAAAGGTTAAGGTTGCGGTTGGTTCTTTCACTGGTTATGCTTTGGTTTGGTGGAGTGAATATTGTCGGTTACACCCTGATTATATACCTACTACTTGGGATGATTTGAAACTTGCCATGCGACATACTTTCGTCCCTGCTTATTATACTCGTGACATGATTAAGAAGTTGCAACACTTAAAACAAGGTAGTGAAACTGTAACAAAATATTATGATGATTTACAAACTACCTTGTTGCATTCCTCTTTAGAAGAAAGTGAAGATGATTTTATGGATAGATTTTGGGGAGGATTAAACCGTGATATTCAAGAGATACTAATTCATCAAGAGTGTTATCCTATGGACCATTTGTTTCATCTTGCTTGCAAAGCTGAACAGGAAATAAAACGACGTGTTGGCCACGAGGAGAACAAGCGCACGGTGCACATTCCAAGAGTTGATATGATTGTTCCTTCAACTACTAGGCATACTATGACAACCACATCCGTTGTTGTCAGGACTACATCACCTCCACCATGTGACACATCGCCCCCGAGAGTGGCTACATCATCTGAATTGATCATAAGAGGTAATGACAAAGGTACTGATCTTCCATCTCTACATGAGAATGATGAATGCCTTGTCAATTTGAATGCACCATCTGATGAGCAACACACTACTTTGATCACACCACCTATTTTAGAGGACTACGTTGATAATTTGACTTTGCCATGTGATCAAACAACTGAAATACCAACAATTTTGAGTGCACCCATTGAATTAACTATTGATGCAAAAGAACCAATGTTTAATCATTTTGATATGACCTCTAATCTTGGTGATGATTCTGTGTTGAATGACTTATTGCATGTTTGCTTATTTAAGCATGTTGTAGCATGTAAATTTGATGCAAGTAAGGTTTATTCACCAATGTTGGGATGGTTTAATGATGAACATTGTCAATTTTTTGAAATGAATAAGAGCTTCACTTATATGTGCAAACTGAGTTGCAATATTTTCATGCCTTCTACTTCTTGTGATAATTTTTTGGCTTTAGATTTTATGAACTATGCAAGTTACTCATCTATTCATGTGTCATATATGCAAAAATCAAGGGAAGTAAAAATGGATGACATATACATATACAACATGTACACCATGTCTCTTTTGTTAGCCACATTTCAGATTAAGCAACACCGAGGACGGCTTTATTTTCAAGAAGGGGAGGATGATGAGGACATGACTACCTTGGATATGACCAAAAATATTGCATATATGCATATTTGTCAGGTGATTTCTAGTGCAAACTATTCAATAATCTATTTATGTTATCCAGAACAAAAATACTTCACACACTTTTGTGTTTTGTCTAATTGCAGGTGTATGGGACATTTGTACAATCCACATATGAAGACAAGGGAAAAGGAGAAGTTTAGGTTGTGTTCAAAAAGTCCTCTCACGTCACTTTTGGGCCAAGAGAAGATAGAGTCCAAGTCTCTCACGTTCTGGATTCAGATTCGGACTGCACAGACATACCTAACTCAAAACGCCAACAACTTTTTCATACGGACTCCGAATTGGGTGATTCTTTTTTTGTTGGAAACTAGATTTCGTTCTCTTTCCAACCCAATTGGATTCACCTTCAAATTCATCCGGAGCGTTGAGTTACGAACGAAAGAATCTGACGTTGCAGCAGAATCCGAGTCAAACTACAAGCCCAAAGGTGTTGCATCACCTCCACTTGGGCCCATGAGCCTTGTACGACCTAGGGTTAGTTTTAGGCTACCTTGGGACGTCCTCCCACCTCCTTGGCCGCCACCCCTTGCTCCTATATAAGTAGATCCATCTAGTAGCTTTTCCTTGGAATTTGTTTAGTTAAAAGTTAGCCATTGCAACTTCGTGTACTTCGTTTGTGTCCAAACGACCAGACCAAGACCGCTTACAGATCCTCACCTTTATCAATACTTCATATATACTCGCAATATTCAGATTGCTTTTATCATATTCTTGCTTGTTCTTCGATTGCTTGCAGGAATAGACCTTCGTGGTCAGGTTGATTGTGCTCCAGCGTGGTCAATAACCTTTCGGAGTTGGTTTAGCGATTGCTAAGGCGCAACGTCGTGCACGTTTGTAGTCGGATCGTCAAAGTCATCTTCACCAAATCGATAGTTATCATCTCATCGAAAGATCGGGACACCCCCGCCTCTATCATACTAGTAGTTATAGGAACATTATTCTTGGATTTTGTTTCTTGTTTCTACTAATCATGACAGGATCCAGAGTCAATTCATGGGCTTTGTCGATCGCGGGAGACATGCTACCACTTATGCAAATACCACAACCGTCGCGAGAGATGCACAAACATCCAGATGCACATGATCCGATTAATGTTTCTATACCACCATTTAATGGCTATTTTAGACCTGCTTTATATATTGAATGGGAGTTTGACATAAATAATATATTTCCTTACAATAATTTTGATGAACGTAAAAAGGTTAAGGTTGCGGTTGGTTCTTTCACTGGTTATGCTATAGTTTGGTGGACTGAATATTGTCGGTTACACCCTAATGAAATACCTACTACTTGGGATGTTTTGAAACTTGCCATGCGACATACATTCGTTCCCGCTTATTATACTCGTGACATGATTAAAAAGTTGCAACATTTAAAACAAGGTAGTGACACCGTAATGACATATTATGATACTTTACAAACTACCTTGCTGCATTCCTCTTTAGTAGAAAGTGAAGAAGATTTTATGGATAGATTTTGGGGAGGATTAAATCGTGACATTCAGGAGATACTAATTCATGAAGAGTGTTATCCTATGGACCATTTGTTTCATCTTGCTTGCAAAGCTGAACAGGAAATAAAACGACGTGTTGCCCACAAGGAGAACAAGCGCGAGATGCACATTCCAAGAGTTGATACGATTGTCCCTTCAACTACTAGGCATACTATGACAACCACATCTGTTGTTGTCAGGACTACATCACCTTCACCATGCGACACATCATCACCGATAGTACCTACATCATCTAAGTTGATCATAAGAGGTAATGACAAAGGTACTAATCTTCCACCTCGACATGAGTATGATGAATGTCTTATCAATTTAAATGCACCATGCGGTGAGCTACTCACTACTTTGATCACATGATGAGGACATCAATACAATTGTTACACCCACAGCCCCTGCTGCTATACATACTGGACCAATTACTAGAGCTCGTGCACGCCAACTAAATTACCAGGTACTTTCGTTTCTTGGTAATGATTCTAATGTTCATGAGAATATGATGCTGCCTAAATTGGATACATTTGTTTTGCTTACAAATGAAGGGCCTAGCTTCGAGAAGGATGAACATTGGAGCAAGAACAAGCATGGAGATGATGGCATGCGCAAGGGGAACAAGAACGGAGTTACAAGTGATGATTTCAGGACTTTGAAGCCACCATAATGGGTGCATGAAGCCTTGGACGAAATATACAAGATGCCACTTCATAAATTTCGTCCCGAGGCTATTTTAGGTGCTGCGTCACCTTATTATTGGGCCAGGCCCATGTAATTTCGAAATACATAAGTATAGGCTATTTTTAGAGTCCGTATGTGTGGGGAAACAAGAGATTGGGTTGATTTCGGACCCCTCCACCAAGGGCCACGAAATTCCCCCCCCCCCTCTTCCTCCATATATACAGCCCTTAGGGCATCGTTTAGACTTTGGGTTTTGTTTAGATTAAAAGTTCGCCATAGCTGCAACTTCGCGTACTTCGTTTGTGTTCAACGACCAGACAAAGGCGTCACAGAACCCCACCTTGATCAATAAAGCTTTCATCTTATATTCGCAATATCTAGATTGCAATCTCAGTTTCTTGCTTGTTCTTCGTTTGCTCGCAGGAAACAGACCCTCGTGGTCAGGTTGATCGTGCTCCGGCGTGGTCAATAACCTCTCGGAGTTGGTTTAGCGATTGCTAAGGCGCGACGTCCTCGCACGTTCGTAGTCGGATCGTCAAAGTCGACTTCCACCAAAGCGATATCCATCATCTCATCGAAAGACGGGACACCTTTGCCTCTATCATCACACCAGCTATTTTAGAGGACTATGTTGCTGATTTGACTTTGCCATGTGATCAAACAATTTTGAGTGAATCCATTGAATTAATTATCGATGCAAAAGAATCAAGTGAATCAGGAAATAAATCAGATTTGGATCAAATAAGTTTGAAAATAATTGTGCCAATGTTTAATCATTTTGATATGACCTCTAATCTTGGTGATGGTTCATCAATGTTGGGATGGTTTAATGATAAGCATGGTCAAACTTTTCATATGAATAAGAGCTTCACTTATATGTGCAAACTGAGTTGCAATATTTTCATGCCTTTGAATTCTAGTGATAATATATTGGCTTTATATTTCACGACTTTTGAAGGGTGCTCTTGTATAACTATGTCACATGTGCCCCAACTGATATCAGTAAAAATGGATGACATATATATATACAACATGTACACCTTGTCTCTTTTGTTAGCCACATTTCAGATTAAGCAACGCCGAGGACGGCTTTGTTTTCAAGAAGGGGAGGATGATGAGGACATGGCTACCACATTTACACCCATAACCCATACTTTACCTCTTGGAGCAATTGCTAGAGCTCATATACGCCAATTAAATTATCAGGTACTTTCATTTCTTGGTAATGTTTCTAGTGTTTATGAGAATATGATGCTGCCTAATTTAGATACATTTGTGTTGTTTGCAATTGAAGGGCCTAGCACGGACAATGATGAGGACATCAATACCATTGTTACACCCACAGCCCCTACTGCTACATATACGGGACCAATTACTAGAGCTCGCGCACGCCAATTAAATTATTAGGTACTTTCGTTTCTTGGTAATGATTCTAATGTTCATGAGAATATGATGCTGCCTAAATTGGATACATTTGTTTTGCTTACAAATGAAGGGCCTAGCTTGGAGAAGGATGAACATTGGAGCAAGAACAAGCATGGAGATGATGCCATGCGCAAGGGGAACAAGAACGGAGTTACAAGTGATGATTTCAGGACATTGAAGCCACCATAATGGGTGCATGAAGCCATGGACGAAATATACAAGATGCCACTTCATCAATTTTGTCCCGAGGCTATTATAGGTGCTACGTCACCTTTTTATTGGGCCAGGCCCATGTAATTTCGAAATACATAAGTATAGGCTATTTTTAGAGTCCGTATGTGTGGGGAAACAAGAGATAGGGTTGATTTCGGACCCCTCCACCAAGGGCCACGAAATTCCCCTCTCTTCCTCCATATATACAGCCCTTAGGGCACCGTTTAGACTTTGGGTTTTATTTAGTTAAAAGTTAGCCATCGCTGCAACTTCGTGTACTTCGTTTGTGTCCAACGACCAGACCAAGACCGCTTATGAAACCCCACTTTTATCAATACTTCATCCATACTCGCAATATTCAGATTGCTTAATCATATTCTTCCTTGTTCTTTGATTGCTTGCAGGAATAGACCTTCGTGGTCAGGTTGATCGTGCTCCAGTGTGGTCAATAACCTCTCGGAGTTGGTTTAGCGATTGCTAAGGCGCAACGTCGTGCACGTTTGTAGTCGGATCGTCAAAGTTGTCTCCACCAAATCGATAGTTATCATCTCATCGAAAGATCGGGACCCTCGCCTCTGTCAATTGCACACTGTCTTCAGGAGGTGCAGTCGCCAATGGCTTCGCCTTTGAGATTTTTGATGAAGGGGCTGGCTTTGAAGCTTTTGGCTTCTTCAACTACTTCGGCTTCGGCACTGCAGGCACTACAGGTGCTTCATCAGACTCAGTGTCAGCTGCAGGCTCATTCACTGCAGTCCCTTGAACCAAGATGTAGGTGATGAGGCCTTCAAGGTTGGCATACGGACCGATGACATTGGGTTCTGCTTCTCGTGTGCCATCTGCCCTTGGTGCTGAGGGACCAGGGTTGAAGTCTAACCCAAATTTCTTCTTGTTCTGCTTCGCTGAGTTTTGGGCAAACTGGAAGTTGCGCTTGAACAGATTGTCGTCACGACACCAGAGTAGTGACGACGGATGTGCATCATCAGGCTGTGGCCCACGAACCATGCATGGATAGAAGCTTTGGGCAATAGCTTCATCTCTGGACCTGGGTACAAGATTCTTGTATAAGATGTCTCCCCATGGTCTTTTTATGGCACTTTTCTCAGCATACTCTTGGGTTGTGAAGCGGTATTTGAACCATTGTTCTGCCCAATAGCGTCGAATCCATTGGATTCGGGTCTTGCGCTGACCATAATTCTCTTCAGGATTTGTTTTATACATTTCTGCCAGTTCATCAGGCAGATCTTTGGATGTTCCCCCACGTCGTTGTCTGCCCCCTTTCCTTGCTGCTGTTTCTGAAGCCATAAACCTTAACTTGGAAGGCTTCAAGACGTTCAAAGGCTTTCTTTTGCTGGACCAACAGGAACTGGCTTCAGGAGAATTTATGTGATGCTGTAAGAATTCTACAAATGAATGCAGACTATGAGAACCAAAGGATTCTCCCACGGACATGTACCTGTGACAGCATTAAGGTGCGAGGGAAGGGGAAGAGGTCATATGCATTCTCAGAAGATTTTGAAGATAAATCAGTTTAGAAGACATTGACCTCATCGTGCGAAGACATTCACTCATAGATAAGAAGTTGGGTCCAGATTTGTACGAATCCACAGATCAGTACAAGTGAGGAATCTAACTACTTTTTGAAGCACACGTGAATATTCTAGGCATGTTATGAGATGCAGTTTGAGAGAGATCTAGTTTGTGTGAGCAGAAACTGCTTGTGGTAGAAAGTGACAGATCAATAGGATCAACGGTGCTGTAAAAAGGCAGTTTTATTTACCACACTGAGAACTGCTAGACGGAGCGAAAGATGAGGCCGAGCAGTTCACTCGTCCGTGCCCTAACTTGGCGACGGAGGAGACCTACGGCGACGGCGGAGAGGACGATGTCCGCGGTCGGTGTGAAGACAGCGTCGAAGAGGTTGCAGCAGCGAAGCGCTTCGTCGCCGGCGTCGTCGAGAGCTAGCGGTGGCGCTAGGGTTCGTGCGAGGGTGGAAGAAGAGATAGTTACCGCTGTGAGTGTGTATTTATAGGCACAAGGGCGGCACTGTGCTATTACACAGGTGCCCCTGGAGATTCGCATCTGAGGAACGCGTGGCCAGTTTGCGGAAGTTTGGGGTTTGTTCCACGTCCCACGCACGCCTGGATTGTCGGGTGGTCGTTCCTGCTTCTCCGGATTTTATGTGGAGGAATGAGCATTGAAAACGGACTTTATGGTTGTCTCTATATCTTCTTCTGACAAGGACGCAGTGAAGACATTCGACAGTTTCAATAGAATGCATATGACTTGGAGAGATAGAGTTTGAGATAGAAATCATAGAGAAGTTGGGGTCTGATCACATTCACTTAGTTCAAAAGATTCAACATGAAGATATAGCTATAAGTGAATGTTGTAGAGGACAGAACACTAGCATAT
>NW_021186409.1:41186-63780 GCF_002162155.2 Triticum dicoccoides
ATATATATATATATATATATATATATATATATATATATATATATATATATATATATATATATATATATATATATATATATATATATATATATATATATATATATATATATATATATATCTATAATCAACATAGTGAAGATAATCATGAAAATATGTTGAGTTCGAAGCCAAACCAAATGTGAAGACATTGCAAGGTAACGCCATGAGTGAAACACTTCAAAATAGAACGTTTGGTGGTGGCGTTACCCACCGTATAGGAAGTATTAGACCCAGACACGGCGCACAATTATCGTGGCGCTCCGAAGTCAAATTCCTAATTAATGTATTCACACTTAGAATGTATGTCTTCATTAATTGAAGATATACTTTACTTTGTGTGTTGCACATCTAAGTCATCATATGCATAAGTGTTAGGATGTGTGCCTGATCACAGGACATTTGAGGATTCCAGGATATTTAGCTCACACCGTAACTTGCAAAACCTCTTCTCATCCAAGGGCTTGGTGAAAATATCTGCCAATTGCTCTTCAGTGTTGACGTATATGATATCAATGTCTTCCTTCACAACATGATATCTGAGAAAGTGATGACGAATTTCAATGTGCTTTGTCTTCGAGTGCTGAACTGGGTTGTTGGCAATCTTGATGGCGCTTTCGTTGTCGCAGTAAAGTGGCACTTGCTTCAGATGAATGCCATAGTCCTTGAGTGTTTGCTTCATCCACAGAAGCTGAGCGCAGCAAGATCCAGCAGCAATGTATTCAGATTCAGCAGTGGAGAGAGATACACAGTTCTGCTTCTTTGAAGACCAACATACAAGTGATCGTCCCAGAAAGTGACATCTGCCTGATGTAGACTTGCGATCAACTTTGTCACCAGCATAATCAGCATCCGAGAATCCAACCAAATCAAACTCTGAGCCCTTTGGATACCATAATCCTAGAGTTGGGGTGTGAGCCAAATATCGAAGAATTCGCTTCACAGCTAAGTGATGCGACTCCTTTGGTGCCGCTTGAAATCGAGCACACATGCAAACACTAAGCATAATATCTGGCCTAGATGCACATAGATAAAGTAAA
Organism: Triticum dicoccoides; assembly: GCF_002162155.2. Taxonomy (NCBI): domain Eukaryota; kingdom Viridiplantae; phylum Streptophyta; class Magnoliopsida; order Poales; family Poaceae; genus Triticum; species Triticum dicoccoides. Next base: position 42,263 of record NW_021186409.1, read on the forward strand.
GAACCAATCATGGAGCAGTATACCTTTTGATCGAACTCTTTACCATTGTCGTCAGGACCCAGATGATGTTTGGCTGACATTGGTGTTGTGAAGCCTTTGCAGTCTTGCATATCGAACTTCTTCAGGCAATCTTTGAGATACTTCTCTTGAGATATGAAGATGCCATTGCGTTGTTGTCGTATTTGAAGACCAAGGAAGAACTTCAGCTCCCCCATCATGGACATCTGATATTGCTCTTGCATCATATATCCAAACTCTTCACTGTACTTCTGATTGGTGCAGCCGAAGATAATGTCATCCACATATATTTGGCACACAAACAGTTCACCATCATATGTCTTCGTGAAAAGAGTGGGATTTAGGGAACCAGGTATGAAGCCTTTGCTCTTTAGGAAGTATTTGAGTGTGTCATACCAGGCCCTAGGGGCTTGTTTGAGGCCATACAATGCCTTGTTGAGCTTGTATACCATGTCAGGATGTTTTGGATTTTCAAAGCCAGGCGGTTGTGCAACATACACTTCTTCTTCAATCTTCCCATCGAGAAAGGCACACTTCACATCCATTTGATATAGAAGTATGTTATGATGATTTGCATAGGCCAGCAGTATGCGTATGGCTTCAAGCCTAGCCACAGGAGCAAATGTTTCATCGAAGTCAATGCCTTCCACTTGAGTATATCCTTGAGCAACGAGACGAGCTTTGTTTCTGACAACTTGACCATGCTCATCTTGCTTGTTGCGGTATATCCATTTGGTGCCTATTATGTTGTGCTTTCGTGGATCAGGACGCTTAACCAGTTCCCATACATTATTCAGCTCAAACTGTTGAAGCTCTTCTTGCATAGCTTGAATCCATTCAGGTTCCATGAAGGCTTCTTCAACTTTCTTGGGTTCTGATATTGAGACGAATGCGAAGTGCCCATAGAAATTTGCTAGCTGAGTTGCCCTTGAACGAGTGACTGGACCAGGTGCATTGATTCTATCAATTATTCTTTCAATCTGCACTTCATTGGCAACACGAGGATGTACAGGGCGAAGACTTTGCTCTTGATGATCCGTGTTGTTGTTGGGAGGAATGTCTTCAGGCTGAGCATTGTCTTCATGTTGATGAGGTGCTGAGATGATAAGTTCTTCTTCAGGATGAGCTTCAGAAGGTATAATCTCTCCAGTTCCCATTAGCTTGATTGATTCACTAGCTGGAATTTCATCTAGCACATTTGGCAGTTGCTCTCTTTGTGAACCATTTGTCTCATCGAATCGCACATCCACTGTTTCAACCACTTTGTAATGAAAGAGATTGAAGACTCTGTAGGAGTGCGAATCCTTTCCATATCCAAGCATAAAACCCTCATGTGCTTTTGGTGCAAACTTTGAGGTGTGGTGTGGGTCCTTGATCCAGCACCTTGCGCCAAATACTCTGAAGTAACTGACATTTGGCTTCTTGCCAGTTAGGAGTTCATAAGATGACTTGTTCAGAAGCTTGTAAAGATAAACACGATTGATTGTATGGCATGCAGTGTCAATGGCTTCAGTCCAGAATTTTCTTGGAGTCTTGTATTCATCTAGCATCGTTCTGGCCATCTCAATGAGTGTTCTGTTCTTGCGTTCGACGATGCCATTCTGCTGTGGCGTGTACGGAGCTGAGAATTCATGTGTGATGCCCAAGGTATCAAGATATGTATCAAGGCCAGTGTTCTTGAATTCAGTGCCATTGTCACTTCTGATGTGCTTTATCTTGGCGCCGTAATTGTTCATAGCTCGATTGGCGAAGCGTCTGAAGACATCCTGCACTTCAGTCTTGTAAAGGATTATGTGCACCCAAGTATATCTAGAGTAATCATCAACAATGACAAAGCCATAGAGGCAAGCAGTAGTGGTAAAAGTTGAATAGTGAGTGGGACCAAAAAGATCCATGTGAAGCAGTTCGAAGGGTCGAGTAGTGGTCATGATTGTCTTCGAGGGATGTTTTGCCCTCTTCATCTTCCCTGCTTCACAGGCACCGCATAAGTGATCTTTCTTGAACTTGACGCCCTCGATGCCTATGACATGCTTCTTCTTCGCAAGGGTGTGGAGGTTCCTCATGCCAACATGCCCAAGCCTCCGATGCCAAAGCCAGCATTCTGAAGCTTTTGCAAGAAGACATACTGCAAGTTGTGGCCCTTCTGAGAAATCTACCACATACAAATCATCTTTCCGATACCCTTCAAACACTAGAGACTTGTCAGATTCCATTAGTACCAGGCAACGATATTTTCCAAATATTACGACCATGTTCAAATCGCAAAGCATTGATACAGACATTAAGTTGAAACCAAGGGATTCAACAAGCATGACTTTATCCATGTGTTGATCCTTTGAGATTGCAAGTCTACCTAGACCCAATACCTTACTTTTACCAGTGTCAGCAAATGTGATGTGGCTCTTGTCGGATGGACGTAAGGTTGAGTCCATAAGAAGGCTTCTTTTGCCAGTCATATGATTTGTACACCCACTGTCAATAATCCATTCTGAAGACTTTGAAGATGCTGGTGTCGTACCCTACAGTGCAGTTAGGGGGATAGGCTTCACGAAGAGAATTGTGAAGCAAAAACATTTGACGAACTAGTGGGTTATGAAAACTTAGATCCAGATTAGGACTAATAGCGAGAGTAGCATGCGATTCAGGAACGAAGTACATAATGATGCCATTCGGGCATTTTATCTTGCGCCCTACAAGATTTTTAAGGTCCCCAGCAATAGCGTCAGAAGATTTTGGTTTTCTGTTGGAGACCTTTCCCTGCAAAAGAGAGTTAAGCTTTCTTAACCACCCACATCTTCAAGGGTGGCTTAGAAGCAATAAGTCTAAGTGCAGCCTCTGAGAATTTTTGTTTTGGAGCCCTAGCAAACAGTCTAGCAGGCGGACAATAGTACTCATAAGAATAGGCAGAATAATTTTTGGTCATATGAACAAGACGGTTTGATGAACCGCTCTCATATTCATATGCCTGAGTATGGTTTCCCTGCAAAACATTTGCGTTAGTGTGACTCAGGTGAGTCCTCTATTTGTATGAAGCCTTTGGACCGTATGAAGCCTTTGGTCTGAGGTTTGTCTTCTTCAAGTGAGGTGTCATGAAGACATTCATAGGAAGATTTTCCAGACACTTTTTCGGAACCCAGATCTTCTTCATAGGCGGTCCATTCCTGTAGTTAGTACCAATGTACTTGGCAAACACTTCACCATTCTGATTCTTAAATAGTATATAGTTTGTGATAGAGGCAAAGGTGTCCCATCTTTCGATGAGATGATGGATATCGCTTTGGTGGAAGTCGACTTTGATGATCCGACTACCAACGTGCGAGGACGTCGCGCCTTAGAAATCGCTAAACCAACTCCGAGAGGTTATTGACCACGCCGGAGCATGATAGAGTCAAAGGTGTCCCGTCTTTCGATGAGATGATGGATATCGCTTTGGTGGCAGTCGACTTTGACGAACCGACTACGAACGTGCAAGGACGTCGCGCCTTAGCAATCGCTAAACCAACTCCGAGAGGTTATTGACCACGCCGGAGCACGATCAACCTAACCACGAGGGTCTGTTTCCTGCAAGCAAATGAAGAACAAGCAAGAAACTGAGATTGCAATCTGGATATTGCGAATATAAGATGAAAGCTTTATTGATCAAGGTGGGGTTCTGTGACGCCTTTGTCTGGTCGTTGAACACAAACAAAGTACGCGAAGTTGCAGCTATGGCGAACTTTTAATCTAAACAAAACCCAAAGTGATAGAGGCGAGGGTCCCGATCTTTCGATGAGATGATAACTATCGATTTGGTGGAGACGACTTTGACAATCCGACTACAAACGTGCACGACGTTGCGCCTTAGCAATCGCTAAACCAATCTCCTGAGGTTACTGACGATGCTGGAAGCACGGTCAGCCTGACCACGAAGGTCTATTCCTGCAAGCAATCGAAGAACGAGCAAGAATATGATAAAGCAATCTGAATATTGCAAATATATATGAAGTATTGATAATGGTGGGGATCCGGAAGCGGTCTTGGTCTGGTCGTTGGACACAAACGAAGTACACGAAGTTGCAATGGCTAACTTTTAACTAAACAAATCCCAAGGAAAAGCTACTAGATGGATCTACTTATATAGGAGCAAGGGGTGGCGGCCAAGGAGGTGGGAGGACGTCCCAAGGCAGCCTAAAACTAAATCTAGGTCGTACAAGGCCAATGGGCCCAAGTGGAGGTGATGTAACACCTTTGGACTTGTAGTTTGACTCGGATTCTGCTGCAGCATCAGATTGTTTCGTCCACAACTCAACACTCCGGACGAATTTGAAGGTGATTCCAATTGGGTTGGAAAGTGCACGAAATCTAGTTTCCAACAAAAAATGAATCACCCAATTCGGAGTCCGTATGGAAAACTTGTGTGTGTTTTGAGTCAGGTATGTCTGTGCAGTCCGAATCTGAATCCAGAACGTGAGAGACTTGGACTCTATCTTCTCTTGGGCCAAAAGTGACGTGAGAGAACTTTTTGGACAGCAAATAAACATCTCTTTCTTCCTTATCTTCATATGTGGATTGTACAAATGTCCCATACACCTGCAATTAGACAAAACACAAAAGTGTGTGAAGTATTTTTGTTCTGGATAACATAAATAGATTATTGAATAGTTTACACTAGAAATCACCTGACAAATATGCATATATGCAATATTTTTGGTCATATCCAAGGTAGTGATGTCCCCATCATCCTCCCCTTCTTGAAAATAAAGCCGTCCTCGGCGTTGCTTAATCTGAAATGTGGCTAACAAAAGAGACAAGGTGTACATGTTGTATATGTATATGTCATCCATTTTTACTTCCCTTGATTTTTGCATATATGACACATGAATAGATGAGTAACTTGCATAGTTCATAAAATCTAAAGCCAAAAAATTAGCACAAGAAGTAGAAGGCATGAAAATATTGCAACTCAGTTTGCACATATAAGTGAAGCTCTTATTCATTTCAAAAGATTGACAATTTTCATCATCAAACCATCCCAACATTGGTGAATAAACCTTACTTGCATCAAATTTACATGCTACAACATGCTTAAATAAGCAAACATGCAATAAGTCATTCAACACAGAATCATCACCAAGATTAGAGGTCATATCAAAATGATTAAACATTGGTTCTTTTGCATCAATAGTTAATTCAATGGGTGCACTCAAAATTGTTGGTATTTCAGTTGTTTGATCACATGGCAAAGTCAAATTATCAACGTAGTCCTCTAAAATAGGTGGTGTGATCAAAGTAGTGGGTAGCTCATCAGATGGTGCATTCAAATTGACAAGGCATTCATCATTCTCATGTAGAGATGGAAGATAAGTACCTTTGTCATTACCTCTTATGATCAACTCAGATGATGTAGCCACTCTCGGGGGCGATGTGTCACATGGTGGAGGTGATGTAGTCCTGACAACAACGGATGTGGTTGTCATAGTATGCCTAGTAGTTGAAGGAACAATCATATCAACTCTTGGAATGTGCACCGTGCGCTTGTTCTCCTCGTGGCCAACACGTCGTTTTATTTCCTGTTCAGCTTTGCAAGCAAGATGAAACAAATGGTCCATAGGATAACACTCTTCATGAATTAGTATCTCTTGAATATCATGGTTTAACCCTCCCCAAAATCTATCCATAAAATCATCTTCACTTTCTTCTAAAGAGGAATGCAACAAGGTAGTTTGTAAATCATCATAATATTTTGTTACAGTTTTACTACCTTGTTTTAAGTGTTGCAACTTCTTAATCATGTCACGAGTATAATAAGCAGGGACGAAAGTATGTCGCATGGCAAGTTTCAAATCATCCCAAGTAGTAGGTATATAATCAGGGTGTAACCGACAATATTCACTCCACCAAACCAAAGCATAACCAGTGAAAGAACCAACCGCAACCTTAACCTTTTTATGTTCATCGAAATTATGGGAAGCAAATATATTTTTTATGTCGAACTCCCATTCAATATATAAAGCAGGTTTAAAACGGCCATTAAATGGTGGTATAGATACATTAACCTGATCATGTGCATTTGGATGTTTGTGCACCTCTCGTGACGGTTGTGGTATTTGCAAAGGTGGTGGCACATCTCCCGCGATCGACAAAGCCCATGAATTGACTCTGGATCCTGTCATGATTAGTAGAATAAGAAACAAAACCCAAAAATAATGTTCCTATAACTACTAGGATGTGGTGGTAAAACGCTCACAATAAAGCAAATATCAATGTCTTACAAGTTCTTACCATGCAGCAGGCGGTGATCGGCAACCAGCGGTGTCAAGTAACTCCGAATATTGAGTAAAGCGATTGCCAGGGGAGCGTACGTATACACGGTGTAGAAATATGTGGAGCTGGGTTGGCTATATATGGTAGCAAAAGATTAGCAATAATCAATTCAAAGATGCAATGTTGAATAAACGCTCAACGACGGTACTGTGTTGGTCCTAGGCTAGACCGGACTAGAGACGCGAGCCTAGAACACTAATAAGGTCACGGTGTAGCACAACTAGCATCAATGAAGGATACTAAGTAGCTCTTGACAGCAAGATATAAGTGAAGATCACAACGGCAGTGAAGATAATGATGAAAAACAACTGCCAAGCAGGATATACAACAACTCTCTCTCCAACTTTCCTCTTGAAAAGTTTGAGACAATTTTCTGATAAATTCTTTCAAAGAATGCTACTAACTCAAGCTTTCCAATGCAAAAAGAATCACTCAATTCCGAGTTGATATGAGGAGTCAAAGAATTCTAAAACTGGCCTGAAAAATTGGAACAAGTTGTGTTCACGAACTTCGGAGGGCAAAAAGACCTATTTAGAAGCCGATTTTGAGGTGTCAAATATTGAACTAGCTTCTGCAACTATTTAGATGAGTCTCGTCGCTGTCTTCAATTTGAGTACTCACGGAGCCAAAACTGACTTCGTATGAGGAAGATACACCTGTTTTACTGAACAGTGCGCAAAACAGATTCCAATCCGAATTCAGGTACGAGATTGATTCTAGATAGATCTAATTCTTTTTTCTTCTCTTTTTTTTTTCTCACGTTTTTTTTCTACAATCCACATATGAAGATAAGGAAGAAAGAGATGTTTATTTGCTGTCCAAAAAGTTCTCTCACGTCATTTTTGGCTCAAGAGAAGATAGAGTCCAAGTCTCTCACGTTCTGGATTCAGATTCGGACTGCACAGACATACCTGACTCAAAACACACACAAGTTTTCCATACGGACTCCGAATTGGGTGATTCTTTTTTTGTTGGAAACTAGATTTCGTGCACTTTCCAACCGAATTGGAATCACCTTCAAATTCGTCCGGAGTGTTGATTTGTGGACGAAACAATCTGATGCTGCAGCAGAATCCGAGTCAAACTACAAGTCCAAAGGTGTTACATCACCTCCACTTGGGCCCATTGGCCTTGTACGACCTAGATTTAGTTTTAGGCTGCCTTGGGACGTCCTCCCACCTCCTTGGCCGCCACCCCTTGCTCCTATATAAGTAGATCCATCTAGTAGCTTTTCCTTGGGATTTGTTTAGTTAAAAGTTAGCCATTGCAACTTCGTGTACTTCGTTTGTGTCCAACGACCAGACCAAGACCGCTTCCGGATCCCCACCTTTATCAATACTTCATATATATTTGCAATATTGAGATTGCTTTATCATATTCTTGCTCGTTCTTCGATTGCTTGCAGGAATAGACCTTCGTGGTCAGGCTGACCGTGCTTCCAGCATCGTCAGTAACCTCAGGAGATTGGTTTAGCGATTGCTAAGGCGCAACGTCGTGCATGTTTGTAGTCGGATTGTCAAAGTCGTCTCCACCAAATCGATAGTTATCATCTCATCGAAAGATCGGGACCCTCGCCTCTATCAAGTGGTATCAGTTTTCAGGTTGCTCGGTGAGAATTTCTAGTTTTTCCAAGATTAGATTTATTTTCTTACCTATTGTCCAAGAAAAAGCCACAAAACAAAAGTTAGATCTTTTCATCCTTTGTCCTAGCCAGACTGAGCCTTTGCAATTTTCTTTTCATTGTTTGCATTATTGAATTATCGGTTGCATCGCCGTGTCGAGTTGCTGGTCTTAGTGTCTAGTTCCTTTAGAGTTTCGAGTTCTGTTCATATTAGTCACGCAGCCGCTGCATCATTATCCCATCCGCTGTCCACCATCCCATCCACCAATTTCCACCATGTGCTACGCACTGTTTATTGTCATAATCATAGTTGAGGTCACTCACATCTTCGCCTGATCGAATCTGCATCTTATCTAGTTTGTCTTGGAAAGAGGGAGAAAAAGAAGATAAATAAAAAAAAGAGAGAAAAAAGGAAAGAAAAAAAAAGAAAAAGAGGGAGAAGAAAAAGAAAAAAAAGGCGTGAGAAAAAAAAGAGAGAAGAAAAAAAGAATCACCCAATTCGGAGTCCGTATGGAAAACTTGTGTGTGTTTTGAGTCAGGTATGTCTGTGCAGTCCGAATCTGAATCCAGAACGTGAGAGACTTGGACTCTATCTTCTCTTGGGCCAAAAGTGACGTGAGAGAACTTTTTGGACAGCAAATAAACATCTCTTTCTTCCTTATCTTCATATGTGGATTGTACAAATGTCCCATACACCTGCAATTAGACAAAACACAAAAGTGTGTGAAGTATTTTTGTTCTGGATAACATAAATAGATTATTGAATAGTTTGCACTAGAAATCACCTGACAAATATGCATATATGCAATATTTTTGGTCATATCCAAGGTAGTCATGTCCCCATCACAAAGTCTAAACGATGCCCTAAGGGCCGTATATATGGAGGAAGAGGGGGGAATTTCGTGGCCCTTGGTGGAGGGGTCCGAAATCAACCCTATCTCTTGTTTCCCCACACATACGGACTCTAAAAATAGCCTATACTTATGTATTTCGAAATTACATCGGCCTGGCCCAATAATAAGGTGACGCAGCACCTAAAATAGCCTCGGGACGAAATTTATGAAGTGGCATCTTGTATATTTCGTCCAAGGCTTCATGCACCCATTATGATGGCTTCAAAGTCCTGAAATCATCACTTGTAACTCCGTTCTTGTTCCCCTTGCGCATGCCATCATCTCCATGCTTGTTCTTGCTCCAATGTTCATCCTTCTCCAAGCTAGGCCCTTCATTTGTAAGCAAAACAAATGTATCCAATTTAGGCAGCATCATAATCTCATGAACATTAGAATCATTACCAAGAAACGAAAGTACCTGGTAATTTAATTGGCGTGTGCGAGCTCTAGTAATTGGTCCAGTATATGTAACAGTAGGGGCTGTGGGTGTAACAATGGTATTGACGTCCTCATCATCCTCCCCTTCTTGAAATGAAGTCGTCCTCGACGGAAGTTCATCTTCCTCACCCAAATAGGGCTTCAAATCTGCAATGTTAAAAGTGGGACTAACCCCAAAATCTGCAGGCAGCTCAAGTTTATATGCATTATCATTTATTTTCTCTAACACCTTAAAGGGACCATCAGCATGTGGCATTAACTTTGATTTGCGCAAATCAGGAAATCTATCCTTACGCAAATGTAACCAAACAAGATCTCCAGGTGCAAACACAACATGTTTTCTACCCTTATCTCCAGCAAGTTTATATTTAGCATTCATACGCTCAATGTTTTCCTTAGTTAACTCATGCATTTTTAAAATAAATTCAGCACGTTGTTTAGCATCAAAATTAACCTTCTCCGAAGATGGAAGAGCCAACAAATCAATAGGTGCACGAGGTAGGAAACCATACACAACTTCAAAAGGGCACATCTTAGTAGTAGAATGCAATGAACGATTATAAGCAAATTCAATATGAGGCAAGCATTCCTCCCACATTTTCTTATTATTCTTCAAAACAGCCCTAAGCATAGTAGACAACGTTCTATTGACTACTTCAGTTTGTCCATCAGTTTGGGGGTGACAAGTAGTACTAAAAAGCAGTTTAGTCCCCAACTTAGCCCATAAACATCTCCAAAAGTGGCTAAGAAATTTAGTATCACAATCTGAAACAATAGTATTTGGCACACCATGCAAGCGAATAATTTCACGAAAGAATAAATCAGCAACACTAACAGCATCATCGCTTTTATGACATGGTATAAAGTGTGCCATTTTCGAGAATCTATGCACGACAACAAATATGCTATCCCTCCCCTTCTTTGTTCGAGGTAAACCTAAAACAAAGTCCATAGATATATCCTCCCAAGGAACACTAGGTACAGGCAAAGGCATATATAAACCATGAGGATTGAGTCGTGACTTAGCTTTTTGACATGTAGTGCAGCGAGCAATAAAACGCTCAACATCCCGTCTCATCTTTGGCCAAAAAAATGTGTAGCAAGTACGTCCTCCGTCTTCTTCACGCCAAAGTGTCCCATTAATCCTCCATCATGCGCCTCCTGCAACAACAAAAGACGAACGGAGCTAGCTGGAATGCATAGCTTGTTAGCACGAAACACAAATCCATCGTTAACGACAAACTTGTTCCACATTCTTCCATCTTTACAATTCTGCATTACATCTTTAAAATCAGCATCATGCACATATTGATCTTTGATGGTCTCCAAACCAAATATTTTGAAGTCAAGTTGTGAAAGCATAGTATAGCGGCGAGACAATGCATCAACAATAACATTTTCTTTTCCCTTCTTGTGTTTAATGACATAAGGAAAAGTCTCAATGAATTCAACCCATTTAGCATGTCTACGATTCAGTTTAGCTTGACTTTTAATATGTTTCAAAGATTCATGATCAGAATGTATACCAAATTCTTTGGGCCATAAATAATGTTGCCATGTTTCTAAAGTCCAAACAAGAGCATATAATTCTTTATCATAAGTAGAATAATTCAGACTAGGCCCACTCAATTTTTCAGCAAAGTATGCAACATGTTTGCCATCTTGTAATAACACACCTCCTAATCCAATTCCAGTAGCATCACATTCAAGCTCAAAAGTCTTATTAAAATCAGGAAGTTGGAGTAAAGGAGCATGTGTCAACTTATCTTTCAATACCGTGAAGGCTTCTTCCTCTGCGGTACCCCAAAGAAAAGGCACATCTTTCTTTGTAAGCTCATTGAGAGGTGCAGCAATGGTGCTGAAATCTCTCACAAAACGCCTATAGAATCCAGCGAGGCCAAGAAAACTCCTCACTTGTGTGACCGTTTTGGGCTGCGGCCAACTCTTAATAGCTTCAATCTTGGCTTTATCAACTTCAATTCCCTGTGGAGTAACAACATAGCCAAGAAAAGATACTCGGTCGGTGCAAAAGGTGCACTTCCCAAGGTTACCAAACAAACGGGCATCACGTAGAGCAATAAAAACAGCACATAAATGTTCCAAATGTTCTTCCAAGGATCTGCTATAAATCAGTATATCATCAAAATAGACTACCACAAATCGTCCAATGAAAGCACGTAAAACTTCGTTCATTAGTCTCATGAAAGTACTAGGCGCATTAGTTAACCCAAAAGGCATGACTAACCACTCATATAATCCAAACTTAGTTTTAAATGCTGTTTTCCATTCATCCCCCAATTTCATATGAATTTGATGGTATCCACTACGCAAATCAATTTTGGAGAATATTGTAGAGCCACTCAATTCATCAAGCATATCATCTAGCCTAGGAATAGGATGACGATAACGATAGTAATATTATTAATGCCTCTACAATCAACACACATACGCGATGTACCATCCTTTTTCGGCACTAGAATAATAGGAACAACACAAGGACTAAGGGATTCGCGTATATAACCTTTGTCGAGAAGCTGATAGAGGCGGGGTGTCCCGATCTTTCGATGAGATGATAACTATCGATTTGGTGGAGACGACTTTGACGATCCGACTACAAACATGCACGATGTTGCGCCTTAGCAATCGCTAAACCAACTCCGAGAGGTTATTGACCATGCTGGAGCACGATCAACCTGACCACGAAGGTCTATTCCTGCAAGCAATCGAAGAACAAGCAAGAATATGATAAAGCAATCTGAATATTGTGAATATATATGAAGTATTGATAATGGTGGGGATCCGGAAGCGGTCTTGGTCTGGTCGTTGGACACAAACGAAGTACACGAAGTTGCAATGGCTAACTTTTAACTAAACAAATCCCAAGGAAAAGCTACTAGATGGATCTACTTATATAGGAGCAAGGGGTGGCGGCCAAGGAGGTGGGAGGATGTCCCAAGGCAGCCTAAAACTAAATCTAGGTCGTACAAGGCCAATGGGCCCAAGTGGAGGTGATGTAACACCTTTGGACTTGTAGTTTGACTCGGATTCTGCTGCAGCATCAGATTGTTTCGTCCACAACTCAACGCTCCGGACGAATTTGAAGGTGATTCCAATTGGGTTGGAAAGTGCACGAAATCTAGTTTCCAACAAAAAAATAATCACCCAATTCGGAGTCCGTATGATAAACTTGTGTGCATTTTGAGTCAGGTGTGTCTGTGTAGTCCGAATCTGAATCCAGAACGTGAGAGACTTGGACTCTATCTTCTCTTGGGCCAAAAGTGACGTGAGAGAACTTTTTGGACAGCAGATAAACATCTGTTTCTTCCTTATCTTCATATGTGGATTGTATAAATGTCCCATACACCTGCAATTAGACAAAACACAAAAGTGTGTGAAGTATTTTTGTTCTGGATAACATAAATAGATTATTGAATAGTTTGCACTAGAAATCACCTGACAAATATGCATATATGCAATATTTTTGGTCATATCCAAGGTAGTCATGTCCTCATCATCCTCCCCTTCTTGAAAATAAAGCCGTCCTCGGCGTTGCTTAATCTGAAATGTGGCTAACAAAAGAGACAAGGTGTACATGTTGTATATGTATATGTCATCCATTTTTACTTCCCTTGATTTTTGCATATATGACACATGAATAGATGAGTAACTTGCATAGTTCATAAAATCTAAAGCCAAAAAATTAGCACAAGAAGTAGAAGGCATGAAAACATTGCAACTCAGTTTGCACATATAAGTGAAGCTCTTATTCATTTCAAAAGATTGACAATGTTCATCATTAAACCATCCCAACATTGGTGAATAAACCTTACTTGCATCAAATTTACATGCTACAACATGCTTAAATAAGCAAACATGCAATACGTCATTCAACACAGAATCATCACCAAGATTAGAGGTCATATCAAAATGATTAAACATTGGTTCTTTTGCATCAATAGTTAATTCAATGGGTGCACTCAAAATTGTTGGTATTTCAGTTGTTTGATCACATGGCAAAGTCAAATTATCAACGTAGTCCTCTAAAATAGGTGGTGTGATCAAAGTAGTGGGTAGCTCATCAGATAGTGCATTCAAATTGACAAGGCATTCATCATTCTCATGTAGAGATGGAAGATCAGTACCTTTGTCATTACCTCTTATGATCAACTCAGATGATGTAGCCACTCTCGGGGGCGATGTGTCACATGGTGGAGGTGATGTAGTCCTGACAACAACGGATGTGGTTGTCATAGTATGCCTAGTAGTTGAAGGAACAATCATATCAACTCTTGGAATGTGCACCGTGCGCTTGTTCTCCTCGTGGCCAACACGTCGTTTTATTTCCTGTTCAGCTTTGCAAGCAAGATGAAACAAATGGTCCATAGGATAACACTCTTCATGAATTAGTATCTCTTGAATATCACGGTTTAATCCTCCCCAAAATCTATCCATAAAATCATCTTCAGTTTCTTCTAAAGAGGAATGCAACAAGGTATGATAGAGGCGAGGGTGTCCCGATCTTTCGATGAGATGATAACTATCGATTTGGTGGAGACGACTTTGACGATCCGACTACAAACGTGCACGACGTTGCGCCTTAGCAATCGCTAAACCAATCTCCTGAGGTTACTGAAGATGCCGGAAGCACGGTCAGCCTGACCACGAAGGTCTATTCCTGCAAGCAATCGAAGAACGAGCAAGAATATGATAAAGCAATCTGAATATTGCAAATATATATGAGGTATTGATAATGGTGGGGATCCGTAAGCGGTCTTGGTCTGGTCGTTGGACACAAACGAAGTACACGAAGTTGCAATGGCTAACTTTTAACTAAACAAATCCCAAGGAAAAGCTACTAGATGGATCTACTTATATAGGAGCAAGGGGTGGCGGCCAAGGAGGTGGGAGGACGTCCCAAGGCAGCCTAAAACTAAGTCTAGGTCGTACAAGGCCAATGGGCCCAAGTGGAGGTGATGTAACACCTTTGGACTTGTAGTTTGACTCGGATTCTGCTGCAGCATCAGATTGTTTCATCCACAACTCAACGCTCCGGACGAATTTGAAGGTGATTCCACTTGGTTGGAAAGTGCACGAAATCTAGTTTCCAACAAAAAAAGAATCACCCAATTCGGAGTCCGTATGAAAAACTTGTGTGCGTTTTGAGTCAGGTGTGTCTATGCAGTCCGAATCTGAATCCAGAACGTGAGAGACTTGGACTCTATCTTCTCTTGGGCCAAAAGTGACGTGAGAGAACTTTTTGGACAGCAAATAAACATCTCTTTCTTCCTTATCTTCATATGTGGATTGTACAAATGTCCCATACACCTGCAATTAGACAAAACACAAAAGTGTGTGAAGTATTTTTGTTCTGGATAACACAAATAGATTATTGAATAGTTTGCACTAGAAATCACCTGACAAATATGCATATATGCAATATTTTTGGTCATATCCAAGGTAGTCATGTCCTCATCATCCTCCCCTTCTTGAAAATAAAGCCGTCCTCGGCGTTGCTTAATCTGAAATGTGGCTAACAAAAGAGACAAGGTGTACATGTTGTATATGTATATGTCATCCATTTTTACTTCCCTTGATTTTTGCATATATGACACATGAATAGATGAGTAACTTGCATAGTTCATAAAATCTAAAGCCAAAAAATTAGCACAAGAAGCATGAAAATATTGCAACTCAGTTTGCACATATAAGTGAAGCTCTTATTCATTTCAAAAGATTGACAATGTTCATCATTAAACCATCCCAACATTGGTGAATAAACCTTACTTGCATCAAATTTACATGCTACAACATGCTTAAATAAGCAAACATGCAATAAGTCATTCAACACAGAATCATCACCAAGATTAGAGGTCATATCAAAATGATTAAACATTGGTTCTTTTGCATCAATAGTTAATTCAATGGGTGCACTCAAAATTGTTGGTATTTCAGTTGTTTGATCACATGGCAAAGTCAAATTATCAACGTAGTCCTCTAAAATAGGTGGTGTGATCAAAGTAGTGGGTAGCTCATCAGATGGTGCATTCAAATTGACAAGGCATTCATCATTCTCATGTAGAGATGGAAGATCAGTACCTTTGTCATTACCTCTTATGATCAACTCAAATGATGTAGCCACTCTCGGGGGCGATGTGTCACATGGTGGAGGTGATGTAGTCTTCACAACAACGGATGTGGTTGTCATAGTATGCCTAGTAGTTGAAGGAACAATCATATCAACTGTTGGAAAGTGCACGAAATCTAGTTTCCAACAAAAAAATAATCACCCAATTCGGAGTCCGTATGAAAAACTTGTGTGCGTTTTGAGTCAGGTGTGTCTGTGCAGTCCGAATCTGAATCCAGAACGTGAGAGACTTGGACTCTATCTTTTCTTGGGCCAAAAGTGACGTGAGAGAACTTTTTGGACAGCAAATAAACATCTCTTTCTTCCTTATCTTCATATGTGGATTGTACAAATGTCCCATACACCTGCAATTAGACAAAACACAAAAGTGTGTGAAGTATTTTTGTTCTATATAATGGGGTACCACACAGGAAGAAGCCTTCACGGTTTGGTGTCCCGATCTTTCGATGAGATGATAACTATCGATTTGGTGGAGACGACTTTGACGATCCGACTACAAACATGCACGATGTTGCGCCTTAGCAATCGCTAAACCAACTCCGAGAGGTTATTGACCATGCTGGAGCACGATCAACCTGACCACGAAGGTCTATTCCTGCAAGCAATCGAAGAACGAGCAAGAATATGATAAAGCAATCTGAATATTGCGAATATATATGAAGTATTGATAATGGTGGGGATCCGGAAGCGGTCTTGGTCTCGTCGTTGGACACAAACGAAGTACACGAAGTTGCAATGGCTAACTTTTAACTAAACAAATCCCAAGGAAAAGCTACTAGATGGATCTACTTATATAGGAGCAAGGGGTGGCGGCCAAGGAGGTGGGAGGACGTCCCAAGGCAGCCTAAAACTAAATCTAGGTCGTACAAGGCCAATGGGCCCAAGTGGAGGTGATGTAACACCCTTGGACTTGTAGTTTGACTCGGATTCTGCTGCAGCATCAGATTGTTTCGTCCACAACTCAACGCTCCGGACGAATTTGAAGGTGATTCCAATTGGGTTGGAAAGTGCAGGAAATCTAGTTTCCAACAAAAAAATAATCACCCAATTCAGAGTCCGTATGAAAAACTTGTGTGCGTTTTGAGTCAGGTGTGTCTGTGCAGTCCGAATCTGAATCCAGAACGTGAGAGACTAGGACTCTATCTTCTCTTGGGCCAAAAGTGACGTGAGAGAACTTTTTGGACAGCAAATAAACATCTCTTTCTTCCTTATCTTCATATGTGGATTGTACAAATGTCCCATACACCTGCAATTAGACAAAACACAAAAGTGTGTGAAGTATTTTTGTTCTGGATAACATAAATAGATTATTGAATAGTTTGCACTAGAAATCACCTGACAAATATGCATATATGCAATATTTTTGGTCATATCCAAGGTAGTCATGTCCTCATCAGAAGCTCTTGTACTTGACGCATAATCTCCTTCGTCTCCTCTGGATTGGTACGGTATGGCGCACGGTTTGGCAGTGAAGCACCGGGAATTAAGTCAATCTGATGCTCAATCCCTCGAATAGGCGGTAATCCCGGTGGCACGTCTTGTGGAAAGACGTCAGTGAACTCCTGCAAAATGTTAGTGACAGCAGGAGGCAAAGAGGAAGGCACGTCCTCGAATGAAAATAATGCCTCTTTGCACACAAAAGCATAGCAAACAGATTTGCTGAAATCTAGCTCATCAATATCAGATTTGGTGGCAAATAAACATGCACTTTTCAATTTAATTTCAGAAGCAACACTAGATGGTTTATTATTAGGCTTCATTTGTTGCTCAAATTCTTTTGCCACAATCTGATTTTCACTCTTATTCTTCTCCTGTTTTGCTTTATTAGCTCTATTAATATCATCTTTCAAAATGGAATCAGGAGTCATAGGAAGCAAAGTAATATTTTTATCCTTATGAACAAGAGTATACTGATTGTTTCTACCATGGTGTACACAGTTTTTATCAAATTGCCATGGTCTACCAAGTAATAAGGAACATGCTTGCATAGGTACCACATCACAATCAACATAATCAGCATATGTAGAGATACTAAAATGCACACGAACAGTACGTGTTACCTTAACCTTGCCGCTGTTGTTGAACCATTGGATGTAGTAAGGATGTGGATGTGGTCTTGTGGTGAGAGAAAGCTTCTCCACCATCTCCATGCTAGCCAAGTTGTTGCAGCTCCCTCCGTCTATTATGATGCGCACAGAACGTTCCTTCACAACTCCCTTGGTATGGAACAAATTGTGCCTCTGATTTTTCTCAGCTTGTGTGACCTGCACACTCAAAACACGTTGAGCAACTAAACATTCATACCTGTCAGCGTCTTCAGGAGACATGTATTGCGTCTCATGATCAGAATCATCTCCACCATGTTCTTCACGTGTAATAAGAGCCAAAGTCTCCTCATCATAGTCACTAGTGGACTCATATCCACCATCCGCGGTAGCAATCATCACACGCGGAGATTTGCATTCTCTCGCATAATGACCTCCTCCCTTACAACGACGACAAATAATATCACTTGTGTGCCATGTTGATGCCATGGAAGAAGAAGAACTTTGTGCAGGCCCAGCAGGTGTGCTCTTGGCAGATAATAGTGGTTGTGCCTGTTTTCTTGTATCACGACTGGAGGAGGCACGTGATTGAGGTACTGGTGCAGTTGAAGTAGAAGATGCACGCGGTGTCCATGATGAAGGTCGGCCTGCAGAAAAGTTTGTTCGCGCCAATGCTTGTCGGTCCTGCACTTCACGTTCAGCTTTACAAGCAAGATGGAATAAACGAGTGATATTAGTATACTCCTTATAGCCTAGAATGGTCTGAATCTCTCTATTTAATCCACCCAGAAAACGTGCAACCATAGCTTCATTCTCCTCAACAATACCACATCTAATCATGCCAGTTTGTAATTCCTGATAATATTCTTCTATAGAATTTTTTCCTTGTCTTAAGCGGTGTAATTTTTGAAGAAATTCACGTTGATAATATGGTGGAACCCAACGAGTACGCATAGCAGTTTTCAAAGCAGCCCAAGTAGTTGGAATAGGATATAATCTACAATGTTCAGACCACCATACACATGCAAAACTAGTGAAAGCACAAACAGCAGCAGCAACTCGTCTCTCCTCAGGATATTGTAAACATGTAAATCGTTGTTCAGTTTCTAACTCCCAAGTAAGATATATATCAGGAACATATCTACCCTCAATTTCAGTTTGGGAATATGGACATCATCTCGTACCTGAGGTGGTGGTGCAGGCCTACCATTACGAATATATACCTGAGGTCGACCTGGTGGTGGTGGTGCAGGTGGCTGCACGTAGTGCTGATTTTGATCAACCTCATCCTCATAATCTCCCACATAATCATCCTCCTCCGCATCAGCAGCAGGAGCCACAGAAGTATCAACAGCAGCACCAACAGTTTGGCCAAACGCAAGAGGAACACGGCTCGCTCGGCGAAGGTCTGTTTCGCGACGTGGAGGTAGTCGTTGTTGTTGTTGTTGGAGAGGTGCGTTAGGTGCAGCAGGTGGTGGTGGTGGAAGACGCGCGAGCAATTCATTAAACTTGTTATCGAGCTTTGTTTCGAACGTGTTCTCCATGCCATCTATCTTCTCCATGGCCTCTTCAAATCTGTTTAGCACATCTTGCACCTGTCCACTCATCATTTGCTGAAATTTATCATGCAAATCCTTATTCGTCATGTTCTCCCAGTCAGTCTCGTCGGCTTGTGATCCTGGCATGGTTAGCAGCAATAGAAACACACAAGAATATGATCCTACAGACTACTAACAAGAGGTGGTGGTGGGTGTCACAAATCCGTCAAGCAAATCTCAAATTCTTACCAGTTCTTACCCAGCAGCAGGCGGTGATCGGCAACCGTTGTAGTCAAAAACTCTCAAAGCTTGGATAGAGCGATTACCAGGGAGATTCAAACACACGACGTAGATGTATGTGGAGCTGGGAAGGCTTATAATATGGTAGCAAAATGATGAGGACATCAATACAATTGTTACACCCACAGCCCCTGCTGCTATACATACTGGACCAATTACTAGAGCTCGTGCACGCCAACTAAATTACCAGGTACTTTCGTTTCTTGGTAATGATTCTAATGTTCATGAGAATATGATGCTGCCTAAATTGGATACATTTGTTTTGCTTACAAATGAAGGGCCTAGCTTGGAGAAGGATGAACATTGGAGCAAGAACAAGCATGGAGATGATGGCATGCGCAAGGGAAACAAGAACGGAGTTACAAGTGATGATTTCAGGACTTTGAAGCCACCATAATGGGTGCATGAAGCCTTGGACGAAATATACAAGATGCCACTTCATAAATTTCGTCCCGAGGCTATTTTAGGTGCTGCGTCACCTTATTATTGGGCCAGGCCCATGTAATTTCGAAATACATAAGTATAGGCTATTTTTAGAGTCCGTATGTGTGGGGAAACAAGAGATAGGGTTGATTTCGGACCCCTCCACCAAGGGCCACGAAATTCCCCCCCCTCTTCCTCCATATATACAGCCCTTAGGGCATCGTTTAGACTTCGGGTTTTGTTTAGATTAAAAGTTCACCATAGCTGCAACTTCGCGTACTTCGTTTGTGTTCAACGACCAGACAAAGGCGTCACAGAACCCCACCTTGATCGATAAAGCTTTCATCTTATATTCGCAATATCCAGATTGCAATCTTAGTTTCTTGCTTGTTCTTCGTTTGCTCGCAGTAAACAGACCCTCGTGGTCAGGTTGATCGTGCTCCGGCGTGGTCAATAACCTCTCGGAGTTGGTTTAGCGATTGCTAAGGCGCGACGTCCTCGCACGTTCGTAGTCGGATCGTCAAAGTCGACTTCCACCAAAGCGATATCCATCATCTCATCGAAAGATCGGGACCCTCGCCTCTATCAAGTGGTATCAGATTTTTAGGTTGCTCGGTGAGATTTTACAGTTTTTCGTAGTTTAGATCGAGTCTGTTCTTCATACCTACAGTCCACGAAAAAGCCACAAAAAAAAAATTAGGGTTAGTTCATCATATCCGAACCAATCTGAGCCTTTGCATAATCTTTTTAGGGTTTTGCTTTGTTGAATTTGCGGTTGCATCGTCGTGTCTAGTTGCTGGTCTTAGAGTCTAGTCTTTTAGAGTTTCGAGTTCTGGTCATAAGTTGTCACGCCGCCGCCGCACCATCATCATCGCCCCTGCCATCTACCACCACCGCTCCGAATCCGTATCCATATGCCACCACCAATCCGTGTCCATATACCACCACCGATCCATATCCATATACTACCACCGCTACCACCACCGCTGCCATATACCACCACCATATATCCACCACCAATCCGAGTTCCTTGCTTATTAGGGTTGTTTTCGAGATCCATCTAGATTCCGATTCGTGTTTCCTTGACGGAGTAGGTTTCGGAAAAAAAAGAAGAGTCGGGTAGCCATGCTCCGTTTAGGCCCATAATTTTTCGAAAACGCATTTTTCGAAAAAATTTCTGGCTATCCTATTTTTAGGTGTTTCTGAGTGTTTTGAGACAGGTGCCATTATAGGAAGTTTTTTTTGACCCGTTTCCAGTTTTTGGGTCCGGGCAGTCAAAAAAAAAAATTGGTCAAAAAAATTTCGTGCCCATCCTGTCAGTTTGAGCTAAGAAGAGTTTTGACACAATCGCCATTATAGTGATTTTTCGCAAAAAAAAAAGAGCGAAAAAAAAATTCCAGAGTGTGCTTTTCCCTTGTTTACGTGCCGCGCCGTGATTTTGTTAGTGTTCTAGGCTCGCGTCTCTAGCACAGTCTAGCCTAGGACCAGCACAGTACCGTCGTTGAGCGTTTATTCAACTTTGCATCTCTGAATTGATTATTGCTGACCCTTTTTGCTACCATATTATAAGCCTTCCCAGCTCCACATACATCTACGTCGTGCGTTTGACTCTCCCTGGTAATCGCTCTATCCAAGCTTTGAGAGTTTTTGACTACAACGGTTGCCGATCACCGCCTGCTGCTGGGTAAGAACTGGTAAGAATTTGAGATTTGCTTGATGGATTTGTGACACCCACCACCACCACTTGTTCGTAGTCTGTAGGATCATATTCTTGTGTGTTTCTATTGCTGCTAA
>NW_021186410.1:0-1056 GCF_002162155.2 Triticum dicoccoides
AGATTGAAAAGCTGGAACAATTCACTCAGATGAATTTGTACATAGTAATGTTTGAAGTGATGCTCATATCTAACTTCCGCATAAATATATTCTTTGGCGTTTTTATTTTTTATGTAACCCTTGTACCATTTCAGCAGACCTTTCATTTGTGGAGGTAGATCCTGTTCCTGCGCAGGCTCGACGAGAGGCCCATTCTTCACATATGTAATTACTACCTCCTTCACTGGCGCCTCATCAAGGCCTAACAGTTCACGAAGAGTAATACCTAAGTTGGCCGCTTGTTCTCTGGCACTCGTTACAGTCAATCCATGTGCTGCCGCAGCTGCTATGATATCGGGGTCATCCGGACCGGCGGCTTTCACTATAAGCGGGGCAATCGATTGTTTACTTTGTTCCCCGAGCTGGGCAACTCGTTTCCCGCTTTTTTTACTTTCTAATTCCGTTTTCTTGGCCTCCTCCAAGGCTTTGTTCTCCTGGTTCTCCGCCCGCTCTTTCTTCTCCTTCAACATGAGTGCCTGCCTACGAAGTTCACGTGCATAGTCGTCAGGCAGATTCTTCGCGGCTTGGGACGGTGTGCTCAAAAATGACTTAGCCCACTTCTTTTTCTCATCAGAAAATACTGGCTTGGGCTCGGGCTCTCTTTTCTTCTTGCAGTCCGCCTTCCATTTCTCATGATCAGCAGCCGCGGCCGCGGCAGTTTCCTCGGCACTACGTTCCCAAGGCCTTGTGGGGAGAGGCTTCAATGATGGCTCCGGTACCTTTGTGGTCTTAGGTACATAAGGGTCCGGGTTAATAATCCAGGACTGCTTCTGCTTCTTTGCCGGAGGTGGATTGGGGGGCGGCGTCTGATCACCCGCCGGACGAGGACTGGGGGGCGGCGTCTGATCACCCGCCGGACGTTGTGGACTGGGGGGCGTCGGCTGACGTGACGGAGGTGTAGGTGAACCGCCACCACCGTAGGGGGGTGGACTTGTTGTCCTTGGCGCCTCGCCTGGAAACTTGATAAACTTCTTTTGCCATAGAATGAAATGGCGCTTGACATCTCCAAGTCTTTTC
>NW_021186411.1:0-1052 GCF_002162155.2 Triticum dicoccoides
AATATCCCCAGCATTCTTAGCCTTTAACATTTTGAATTCTAGCTCTTTTTTGAATTCACCGACCTTTGTATCTACGAACCGTCTCCAAACCCTACGAGGCAAAGAAAATTAAATGAACAAGAGAGTTATTAATTAGTTACTTGATATTAGGAAATGAACGAAATAGGCCGATCGATATAGAGCGCAAATGAATGAAAATAATTACTTCTGCAGCATTCTTCTCATGCCGCCCCAAAGCTTTGGATCCATATTCACAGAGTCGTGGACGAGACATTCTGAGGTGTTAACTTTAATTACTAGCAGAATCCAGTGGAACCTGCGGACACGATACATGCACAGTACGTCATGCATAACTCATCGATTAGCCGGCCACATACCATGCATGGAGTAAACAAAAGAGAATGTGCTCAAGACAGAAACACTCACTCAAAATGGTAAGGAAATAGAATATCCGGAATTTCCGGAATGGGCTAGATTTTGCTTGAATTTCCGGAATGCGTCGGCCATCTTATGAAGAGCGAACTGTTTGACTAGCCTCCTCCTCTCCTTGTTTTCCTCAATCTTGTTACCCTCCTCATCGAATTTGTTGTATTCCGGAGGTAGAACGAAATGTTCCATAAGCTTCTTGAAGCAATCTTTTTTTGTTCTCTTATCGACAAAAGTGAAACCATCAATTCGTGCCTTCTTTGGCTCATTCCACTCCTGGACGGTGATCGAGACGTTGTCTCTAACAATGGCTCCGCATTGGCTGACAAACTTGGTGGCGTTCTTGCGGGGCTCCAGCGGCCTGCCGGTTGCACTGTCGACAACCTCGATGGTGCATGTTTCTCCTTGTTTCATCGTCTTGGTTGCGCCACGCTTTGACGACGTACTCGATTGTTTCGACGATCCGGCCGAGGGCTAAAATAAGAAAGAGTCACGCGCGTTAGTACACACATATTTATTCAAATCAGTTAGTTTGTATCACCAGAGGCTCAATGTATATATATACCTCGGCGCCGGAGGTGGTTGCTACTTCCATTTGAAGATCGTCGTTTATCGACGTTTGTTCG
>NW_021186412.1:0-672 GCF_002162155.2 Triticum dicoccoides
AAGTGCGTCCAGTTTTTGTTGTGACCCTCTCTGCTCTTTCGCACATGCTATGCGGGTGAAATGATGATACCATGCCAAGTTTCAACATTTTCAGATATCATTTTGTAGTGATTTTCAATTTCACGGTCATTTAGCTCTCTAAACAATTAGGTACATGACCGAAAAACAACAAATGATGTCAGAACATGTTGGAAATTGATGATGTCGCTTTGAATGCTGCATACTGAGCACAAAAGAAGTCCGGAGTTCAAATAAATTTAAAAAACATTGAAGTGGCCGTGTAACAGATGAGTTCTCATCCAAAACCCTGATACTCCGAAAGAGTTTGTCCAGTTTATACACGAAGTGCGTCCAGTTTTTGCCGTGACCCTCTCTACTCTTTCGCACATGCTATGCGGGTGAAATGATGATACCATGCCAAGTTTCAACATTTTCAGAATTCATTTTGTAGTGATTTTCAATTTCACGGTCATTTAGCTCTCTAAACAATTAGGTAAATGACCGAAAAACAACAAATGATGTCAGAACATGTTGGAAATTAATGACGTCTCTTTGAATGCTGCATACTGAACACAAAAGAAATCCGGAGTTCAAATAAGTTTAAAAAACATTGAAGTGCCCGTGTAACAGATGAGTTCTCGTCCGAAACCCTGATACTCCGAAAGAGTTTGT
>NW_021186413.1:0-617 GCF_002162155.2 Triticum dicoccoides
AGCTTGCTAAATGTTCATAACATTTGCATCTACTCCTGCAATTGGTCTGTCACCTAGCGGTGCATCAAGGACATAATTCTTCTGTGCAGCAATGAGGATAATCCTCAGATCATGGATCCAATCCGGATCATTGCTACTAACATCTTTCAACTTAGTTTTCTCTAGGAACATATCAAAATAAAACAGGGGAGCTAAACGCGAGCTATTGATCTATAACATAGATATGCTAATACTACCAGCACTACTAGGAAAAGGGCTATAGATGAAATAGACACTAATGGTGCACCAGAGAAGCAGTGCGCCACTACTATATAATAATGGCGCACCATCTGGTGATGTGCCATTAGTGTGGAAGACACTAATGGCGCACTAGGCAGAAGGTGCGCCACTAGTAACAATTTTTTTTTTCATTTTTCCAAACATACTAATGGCGCATCCGGGCGAAGTGCGCCATTAGTAGTTATAACTAGTAATGGCACACCAGCCGCAGAGTGCGCCACTAATGTACTTTTTTTATTCTTTTTTTTTGCAAAACTACTAATGGCGCACCATGGCATAGTGCGCCATTACTAGTTTAAACTAGTAATGGCGCACAATGCCACGGTGCGCCATTAGTA
>NW_021186414.1:0-1283 GCF_002162155.2 Triticum dicoccoides
TTGATGAGTTTGTGGGTCAAAAGTTGACCAAATGGAATGATGAGCTATTTATGCAATTTTACTCAAGTACTCATTTCTATCCAGATGTAAGGATAGTATGGATGTCTGAAGGTATGAGGTACCAATCAACTGTTGAAGAGTGGGCCAAGCTGATTAATGCCCAGAAGAGCGTGAGGATGAATTTAAAGATCCAACAGAAGAAGAGGAAGATGATGAAGATGCTATACCAGCTCCAAAGCCTCAGAAGCTTATGGGAGATGCTATCAAGTCAAGGGCTGCCACATCAAAGCCCAAAACTGCTCCCAAAGCAACAGCTCAAGCTCAGAAGCTCTCTAAGCCCAAGAGAAGCAACAAAAACATTCCTGCAGAAGTAAAGAACAAGGCCCCAGTGCCTGAAGTTGAAGAAGAGGATGATGAAGCCCATGTGCTAAGAAAACTGAAACCCAAGATTCTAGACCATAATGATGCTCATCCTGTGGCTGAGGATATGCATATCAGGAAGGATTCAGGACTGAGATTGTGGAGACAGTCTGGCCCCTATGCTGTGAGGAGGAGAACCGCTGTTGACTATAGGTTCCACACAAAAGAACAACAAGGCTTCCATGAGACTATTCTGCATGACAAGAAGCCAAGTGTCTGTCACATGAGATGGTTTGATTGGGAATACATCAAAGAAAATGAAGATCACTTCCCATGTGTACAAGACAGCTTCAAAGCTTGTGGAGTTGATGAGTTTGTGGGTCGAAAGTTGACCAAATGGAATGATGATCTATTTATGCAATTTTACTCAAGTACTCATTTCTATCCAGATGTAAGGATAGTATGGATGTCTGAAGGTATGAGGTACCAATCAACTTTTGAAGAGTGGGCCAAGCTGATTAATGCCCAGAAGAGCGTGAGGATGAATTTAAAGATCCAACAGAAGAGAGGAAGAGGATGAAGATGCTACACCAGCTCCAAAGCCTCAGAAGCTTATGGGAGATGCTATCAAGTCAGGGGCTGCCACATCAAAGCCCAAAACTGCTGCCAAAGCAACAGCTCAAGCTCAGAAGCCCTCTAAGCCCAAGAGAAGCAACAAAAACATTCCTGCAGAAGTAAAGAACAAGGCCCCAGTGCCTGAAGTTGAAGAAGAGGATGATGAAGCCCTTGTGCTAAGAAAACTGAAACCCAAGATTCCAGACCATAATGATGCTCATCCTGTGGCTGAGGACATGCATATCAGGAAGGATTCAGGACTGAGATTGTGGAGACAGTCTGGCCCCTATGCTGTGAGGAGGAGAACT
>NW_021186415.1:0-1561 GCF_002162155.2 Triticum dicoccoides
TTTAAAAAAATCATATCTTTTAATCCGTAATTCGGATGAAAATACTTTATACATGAAAGTTGCTCAGAACGACGAGACGAATCCGGATACGCGGTCCGTTCGTCCGCCACACACCCCTAACCTATCGAACCCGCAACTTACCCCTCCGGCTCCTCTGCCCGAAAACAGGAAACACCGGGAATACTTTTCCGGATGTTTTCCCCCCCTTCACCGGTATCACCTACTACCGCGTTAGGGCACACCGAACATCGCGTATTGCCTTGTTATATTTTGTGATGCTTTGTTTGCTCTGTATTCATTATTTCTTCCCCCTCTTCTCTTCGGTAGACTACGAGACCGACGCTGCTGTTGACCAGTTCGACTACGGAGCTGACGACTCCTCTCTCTTGCCAGAGCAACCAGGCAAGCCCCCCCTTGATCACCAGATATCGCCTATTCTCCTCTATACTGCTTGCATTAGAGTAGTGTAGCATGTTACTGCTTTCGTTAATCCTATTCTGATGCATAGCCTGACATTGTCGCTACATTTGTTGATACCTTACCTGCAATCCTAAATGCTTAGTATAGGATGCTAATTTATCATCATTGGCCCTACATTCTTGTCAGTCTGCCTTGCTATACTATCGGGCCGTGATCACTTGGGAGGTTATCACGGGTATATACTATACTTACATACATACTATACAGATGGTCACTAAAGTCGGGTCAGCTCATTGAGTACCCGCAAGTGATTCTGACGAGGGGGCTGAAAGGACAGGTGGCTCCATCCAGGTAGAGGTGGGCCTGAGTTCCCGACGGCCCCCGACTGTTACTTTGTGGCGGAGCGACAGGGCAGGTTGAGACCACCTAGGAGACAGGTGGGCCTGGCCTTGTTCGGCATTCGCGGATACTTAACACGCTTAACGAGATCTTGGTATTTGATCTGAGTCTGGCTACGAGCCTATACGCACTAACCATCTACGTGGGAGTAGTTATGGGTATCCCGACGTCGTGGTATCAGCCGAAGCACTTCAGACGTCAGCGACGAAGCGGCGCGCGCCGGATTGGAACGTAAGCCTGCTCTTGTATTAAGGGGGCTAGTTCTGCTTTCGGCCGCGTACGCAACGTGCAGGTGTGCTATGGGCGATGGGCCCAGACCCCTGTGCGCTTAGGTTTAGACCGGCGTGCTGGCCTCTCTGTTGAGCCTAGGTGGGGCTGCGACGTGTTGATCTTCCGCGGCCGGGCATGACCCAGGAAAGTGTGTCCGGCCAAATGGGATCGAGCGTGTTGGGCTATGTGGTGCACCCCTGCAGGGAAGTTAATCTATTCGAATAGCCGTGATCTTCGGTAACAGGACGACTTGGAGTTGTACCTTGACCTTATGACAACTAGAACCGGATACTTAATAAAACACACCCTTCCAAGTTCCACAGATAACCCGGTGATCGCTTTTCCGCAGGGCGACGAGGAGAGGATCGCCGGGTAGGATTAGGCTATGCGATGCTACTGGAGATGCTACTTGGAGATGCTACTTGGAGGACTTCAACCTACTCTCTCCTACATGCTGCAAGACGGAGGCTGC
>NW_021186416.1:0-1952 GCF_002162155.2 Triticum dicoccoides
TTAGATCAATGGTGATCTGGTCGAACAGTGCCTCTAGTGCACTTACATAGCGCACTAGGTGCAACAATGCGGGGTCCGTCTCGTGGTCTCCATTGGCGACTTGGGGTGGTCTACCATACCCTTCACGTCTGGGATAGTAGTGGAACGAGCGACAGTTAACTCTGGGCGACAAGTGCCTGAGATGAACTATAGCCTCTCGAGCGGCTAGCTGGATGGCTTGTGGCTCAAAGGAAGTTGTTCTTCCGGTGAACCGGTAGGGACGCTCGGGTGCTAGACTCCTACCGTAAATGTGCACAGTGGCCCAGAATTGGCGGTCTTCACCGCTCATGGGTCCTTGATACACAACATATTCTGGTGGCTCCTCTAACGCGTAGGCACGACGGGTGAGGTTTGCGAGGATGGTCACAAAACCTCCAAGGTTGGTTGCTGTGGTTTCGTTGTGCACGACAGGGCCAGGCACTGTGGCTCGGTTTGGGGGTAGCGGCTATGCTGTGCTGGGTTGAGGCTAGCGCGCCCTTTTTATAGGGAAAAGGGGACGGAATCTTCCTTCGAACGCATGCGAGAAAGGACTATTTAGGGGCCGGTCACTGGCACATGAGTGACAGGTTAGGTTGATAGGTTGGGCACCGACTGCCAAAAGGTGTTGGGTCACTGTGTGGCTATCTTGCACGAGAAGCTTGGCTGGGGTTTGGTTAAGGTCTGGTGGGTTGGTTTGCCTAAGTTTATTGACCTGGCTAGGATAGGATTAGCCAATGGTCAGCCTGGCTCTGATACCAAGCCTGCCACGACCGGGTTTTCCGGGTAATAATTTCCAGAAAAGACCGTCGTGCTCATCAGCCCCAGGATTACTGTTAGCTGATGAGGCTCCAACTTGATACAGAAATTTCAAGTAGAAAACAAATTATGTAGTACAAGACCATTCTGGCCTGTGAGTACAACAAAAGGTTTCTAGTGGTTGATGGCGGAAGCGGGTTGTGAAACATCAGTGTCTATGGGACTCCATTTCCCACGGGAACAGCTGACCAGGTTAATTCCTATCTTTGCGAGGCTGCTATCTCCAGTGAGTGGGTTCCGGGGCTGGCATCGCGTCGCTCCTCTCCGTGCAAGAAAATCTGGCCAAGACAATAGCCAGGGACAAGCCAGCGAGTACTTTGAATGTACTCGCAAACATTATGAACACAGGTATAATATAACAATGATGTACTGAAAATATTTTATGCTCATGACGTCAGTCACAATAGATGAATGAAACTCTGATGCGTGCAAGCAAGTCATTTATAAAACTGCAATAACATGGTAGTATAAAAACTTATGAAACAAATAACAAGTAATGCCACAGTCGGGCGTCTGAACGACGCCACATAAAGGGTTTTAAAAGAAATGCCACAGTCGGGCGTCTGAGCGACACCACATAAAGGGCTTTAAAAGAAATGCCACAGTCGGGCGTCTGAGCGACACCACCTAAAGGGCTTTAAGAGAAGTGCCACAGTCGGGCGTCTGAGCGACGCCACATAAAGGGCTTTAAAAGAAGTGCCACAGTCGGGCGTCTGAGCGACGCCACATAAAGGGCTTTAAAAGGAATGCCACAGTCGGGCGTCTGAGCGACACCACATAAAGGGCTTTAAGAGAAGTGCCACAGTCGGGCGTCTGAGCGACGCCACATAAAGGGCTTTAAAAGAAGTGCCACAGTCGGGCGTCTGAGCGACGCCACATAAAGGGCTTTAAAAGAAACAATCATAATGAATATCCCGGAGGTAGAACCATCCCAGAGATATTCGGTAATAACAATAATATCACGGGTTAGTCAACAATAATAATAATCATCATAGATATCACAAGTCACGGGTAGTAATTCCATTTTCTGGTTAACAGTTTCACCTCCGAAGACCGACACTAAGACCGATACTTGACCCATCCCAGACTGTAATCCTTAACCATGGACACGGCTATTC
>NW_021186417.1:0-2287 GCF_002162155.2 Triticum dicoccoides
GCTTTTCTATCAATTGCTCGACAGTAATTTGTTCACCCACCATAATACTTATGCTATCTTGAGAGAAGCCACTAGTGAAACCTATGCCCCCCGGGTCTATCCTTTATCATATAAGCTTTCAATCTACTTTTATTTGCATCTTTACTTTTCCAATCTATATCATAAAATACCAAAAATATTTATCTTATTATATTATCTCTATCAGATCTCACTTTTGCAAGTGGCCGTGAAGGGATTGACAACCTCTTTATTGCGTTGGTTGCGAGTTTTTGTTTGTTTGTGTAGGTGCGTGGTACTTTTGAGGAGCCTCCTACTGGATTGATACCTTGGTTCTCAAAAACTGAGGGAAATACTTATGCTACTTTGCTGCATCACCCTTTCCTCTTCAAGGAAAACCAACACAAGCTCAAGATGTAGCACATAACAGGAGATAAGAAGGCTTATCTGGATCTGCAGCCCCCCGGCAACCCTAGCTCGCCGTGGGTGGGCCCTTGTGTCTTCAGTCCCCCGGCAAGTTTGGCTTGCCAGGGTCGGAGCGACGGCTTGTTCTCTTCCTTCCCCTTAGCTTGGCGGAAACACTTATGTACCCTGTGAACCAAAGAGGATGGATAGGACAGAGACGCAAACTCAACCTCTATGCTAGGGGTTAGTCGCCGCTAAGCACTATCAACCCTAACCGAGGGAGAGACTCAATCTAGCATGCATGCTATAGCTTAGGGCGCCACCTCTTCGTTTATTTATGCTCAGGGTCTGTGGCTGGCTTTGTACAGAGGGTTACATGCCCTGTTGGCAAGGCCGGTACAAAAGGGTGGCTTGCCGGGGATCCTGACAGCCGCGCCTTATAGGTAAAACTTGCTGATACGTCTCCAACGTATCTATAATTTTTGATTGCTCCATGCTACTTTATCTACTGTTTTGGGCAATATTGGGCTTTATTATCCACTTTTATATTATTTTTGGGACTAACCAATTAACCGGAGGCCCAGCTTAGATTTGCTGTTTTACGCCTATTTTAGTGTTTCGAGGAAAAGGAATATCAGACGGAGTCAAAACGGAACGAAATCAACTCGAGAAGTTATTTTTGGAAGGAAAGCAACCCAGAGAACTTGGAGTGCACGTCAGGGGAGATACGGACTGCCCACGAGGGTGGGGGGCGCGCCCCCTACCTCGTGGGGCCCCCGTAGCTCCACCGACGTACCCCCTGCACCCTTATATACCTACGTATCGTAAAACTTCTAGAACAGAAGATATATCGGGAGTTCCGCCGCCGCAAGCCTCTGTAGCCACCAAAAACCAATTGGGACCCTGTTTCGGCACCCTGCCGGAGGGGGATCCCATCACCGGTGGCCATCTTAATCATCCCTGGCACTATCCATGACGAGGAGGGAGTAGTTCACCCTCGGGGCTGAGGGTATGTACCAGTAGCTATGTGTTTGATCTCTCTCTCTCATGTTCTCTCTCAGGTTCCTCTATGGAATGATCTTGATGTATCCTGAGCTTTGCTATTGTAGTTGGATCTTATGATGTTTCTCCCCCTCTACTCTCTTGTGATGAATTGAGTTTCCCCTTTGAAGTTATCTTATCAGATTGAGTCTTTTATGAGAACACTTCATGTATGTCTTGCCGTGATTATCTGTGGTGACAATGGGATATCATGTGCCACTTGATGTATGTTTTGGTGATCAACTTGCGGGTTTCGTGACATTGGGAACCTATGCATAGGGGTTGGCACACGTTCTTGACTCTCTGATAGAAACTTTGGGGCACTCTTATGTCACATCCCAGCTAGTCCATGCATTAGAGTGTTGCATCATGTCTACTTTCCATCAGAAACTTGAATTGAGGAATTTTCAAAAGCCTCAGAAAATCTCTAAAAATAACCAACATTTAAATCTTCTCAAATGAGTCTAAGAAAATGTTCCTGTTATTCTATAGAAATATTGGTAAGAGGTAAAATTCAAACCAATATTTTTGGAGTCACACAAATATTTATTTTGGCCATTCTAATTAATCCAATAACTATTTGCTTTGGATTTATATTTAATATATATTAAATATGACTCCAATAATTCTGGAAGTTTGTGAGTGGCTTTGTATATATTTTAGCAAGCCATATAATAACCTAAATTTTTTATTAAAATGATTTAGTTGCTAAACTAAATCAAAACAGAGGAAGAAAAATAGATAACAGAACAAATAAAAGAGAGAGAGAATCTTACCTGGCCTCACCTGTGCAGCCCACCAACCGGCCCAACACTGTAGCTGACCGGCCCAGCCCACCACCGCC
>NW_021186418.1:0-2287 GCF_002162155.2 Triticum dicoccoides
GCTTTTCTATCAATTGCTCGACAGTAATTTGTTCACCCACCATAATACTTATGCTATCTTGAGAGAAGCCACTAGTGAAACCTATGCCCCCCGGGTCTATCCTTTATCATATAAGCTTTCAATCTACTTTTATTTGCATCTTTACTTTTCCAATCTATATCATAAAATACCAAAAATATTTATCTTATTATATTATCTCTATCAGATCTCACTTTTGCAAGTGGCCGTGAAGGGATTGACAACCTCTTTATTGCGTTGGTTGCGAGTTTTTGTTTGTTTGTGTAGGTGCGTGGTACTTTTGAGGAGCCTCCTACTGGATTGATACCTTGGTTCTCAAAAACTGAGGGAAATACTTATGCTACTTTGCTGCATCACCCTTTCCTCTTCAAGGAAAACCAACACAAGCTCAAGATGTAGCACATAACAGGAGATAAGAAGGCTTATCTGGATCTGCAGCCCCCCGGCAACCCTAGCTCGCCGTGGGTGGGCCCTTGTGTCTTCAGTCCCCCGGCAAGTTTGGCTTGCCAGGGTCGGAGCGACGGCTTGTTCTCTTCCTTCCCCTTAGCTTGGCGGAAACACTTATGTACCCTGTGAACCAAAGAGGATGGATAGGACAGAGACGCAAACTCAACCTCTATGCTAGGGGTTAGTCGCCGCTAAGCACTATCAACCCTAACCGAGGGAGAGACTCAATCTAGCATGCATGCTATAGCTTAGGGCGCCACCTCTTCGTTTATTTATGCTCAGGGTCTGTGGCTGGCTTTGTACAGAGGGTTACATGCCCTGTTGGCAAGGCCGGTACAAAAGGGTGGCTTGCCGGGGATCCTGACAGCCGCGCCTTATAGGTAAAACTTGCTGATACGTCTCCAACGTATCTATAATTTTTGATTGCTCCATGCTACTTTATCTACTGTTTTGGGCAATATTGGGCTTTATTATCCACTTTTATATTATTTTTGGGACTAACCAATTAACCGGAGGCCCAGCTTAGATTTGCTGTTTTACGCCTATTTTAGTGTTTCGAGGAAAAGGAATATCAGACGGAGTCAAAACGGAACGAAATCAACTCGAGAAGTTATTTTTGGAAGGAAAGCAACCCAGAGAACTTGGAGTGCACGTCAAGGGAGATACGGACTGCCCACAAGGGTGGGGGGCGCGCCCCCTACCTCGTGGGGCCCCCGTAGCTCCACCGACGTACCCCCTGCACCCTTATATACCTACGTATCGTAAAACTTCTAGAACAGAAGATATATCGGGAGTTCCGCCGCCGCAAGCCTCTGTAGCCACCAAAAACCAATTGGGACCCTGTTTCGGCACCCTGCCGGAGGGGGATCCCATCACCGGTGGCCATCTTAATCATCCCTGGCACTATCCATGACGAGGAGGGAGTAGTTCACCCTCGGGGCTGAGGGTATGTACCAGTAGCTATGTGTTTGATCTCTCTCTCTCATGTTCTCTCTCAGGTTCCTCTATGGAATGATCTTGATGTATCCTGAGCTTTGCTATTGTAGTTGGATCTTATGATGTTTCTCCCCCTCTACTCTCTTGTGATGAATTGAGTTTCCCCTTTGAAGTTATCTTATCAGATTGAGTCTTTTATGAGAACACTTCATGTATGTCTTGCCGTGATTATCTGTGGTGACAATGGGATATCATGTGCCACTTGATGTATGTTTTGGTGATCAACTTGCGGGTTTCGTGACATTGGGAACCTATGCATAGGGGTTGGCACACGTTCTTGACTCTCTGATAGAAACTTTGGGGCACTCTTATGTCACATCCCAGCTAGTCCATGCATTAGAGT
Organism: Triticum dicoccoides; assembly: GCF_002162155.2. Taxonomy (NCBI): domain Eukaryota; kingdom Viridiplantae; phylum Streptophyta; class Magnoliopsida; order Poales; family Poaceae; genus Triticum; species Triticum dicoccoides. The sequence goes on from NW_021186418.1 coordinate 1,805, forward strand.
GTTGCATCATGTCTACTTTCCATCAGAAACTTGAATTGAGGAATTTTCAAAAGCCTCAGAAAATCTCTAAAAATAACCAACATTTAAATCTTCTCAAATGAGTCTAAGAAAATGTTCCTGTTATTCTATAGAAATATTGGTAAGAGGTAAAATTCAAACCAATATTTTTGGAGTCACACAAATATTTATTTTGGCCATTCTAATTAATCCAATAACTATTTGCTTTGGATTTATATTTAATATATATTAAATATGACTCCAATAATTCTGGAAGTTTGTGAGTGGCTTTGTATATATTTTAGCAAGCCATATAATAACCTAAATTTTTTATTAAAATGATTTAGTTGCTAAACTAAATCAAAACAGAGGAAGAAAAATAGATAACAGAACAAATAAAAGAGAGAGAGAATCTTACCTGGCCTCACCTGTGCAGCCCACCAACCGGCCCAACACTGTAGCTGACCGGCCCAGCCCACCACCGCC
>NW_021186419.1:0-1270 GCF_002162155.2 Triticum dicoccoides
TTCATCACAAAGCTCTTGTAGCTTGGTGGGAGCGACTGGAGGATTCTGTCAATGACCGCCTCATCTGGGAGGTTAATGTTCAGCTGGGTCATACGGTTGTGCAACCCAGACATCTTCAGGATGTGCTCACTGACAGAACTGTTTTCCTCCATCTTACAACTGTAGAACTTGTCGGAGACATCATATCTCTCGACCCGGGCATGAGCTTGAAAAACTAGTTTCAGCTCTTCGAACATCTCATATGCTCCGTGGTGCTCAAAACGCTTTTGGAGCCCCGGTTCTAAGCTGTAAAGCATGCCGCACTGAACGAGGGAGTAATCATCAGCACGAGACTACCAAGCATTCATAATGTCTTGGTTCTCTGGGACGGGAGCGTCACCTAGCGGTCCTTCTAGGACATATTGTTTCCTGGCAGCTATGAGGATGATCCTCAGGTTCCGGACCCAGTCCGTATAGTTGCTGCCATCATCTTTCAGCTTGGTTTTCTCTAGGAACGCGTTGAAGTTCATGTTGACATTAGCGTTGGCCATTGATCTACAAGACATATTTGCAAAGGTTTTAGACTAAGTTCATGATAATAAAGTTCTAATCAAATTATGAACTCCCACTTAGATTAGACATCCCTCTAGTCATCTAAGTGTTACATGATCCGAGTCGACTAGCCCGTGTCCGATCATCACGTGAGACGGACTAGTCATCGTCGGTGAACATTCTCATGTTGATCGTATCTTCCATACGATTTGTGTTTGACCTTTCGGTCTCCGTGTTCCGAGGCCATGTCTGCACATGCTAGGCTCGTCAAGTTAACCCTAAGTGTTTTTGCTGTGTAAAACTGTCTTACACCCGTTGTATGTGAACGTAAGAATCCATCACACCCGATCATCACGTGGTGCTTAGAAGCGACGAACTGTAGCAATGGTGCACAGTTAGGGGAGAACACTTCTTGAAATTTTTGTAAGGGATCATCTTATTTACTACCGTCGTCCTAAGTAAACAAGATGCATAAACATAATAAACATCACATGCAATTATATAGTTGTGACATGATATGGCCAATATCATATAGCTCCATTGATCTTCATCTTCGGGGCTCCATGATCATCTTGTCACCGGCTTGACACCATGATCTCCATCATCATGATCTCCATCATCGTGTCTTCATGAAGTTGTCACGCCAACGACTACTTCTACTTCTATGACTAACGTTTAGCAATAAAGTAAAGTAGTTTACATGACGTTATTCAATGACACGCAGGTCATACAAAAAATA